>NW_020925179.1:137230-177130 GCF_003984885.1 Neopelma chrysocephalum
TGCAAATAAAGGATTCTTTTCTGTAAGTTTCCTTGTCCTGCAGGTGGTTTTTTTTTTTTGCCGTTTTATAAATTGATAAAAGAGATTTTTCTCACACCGGTTCCAGGCTGAATCCAGCATCTTACAACTCCGCGATACGCCTTATAGGTTAGTAAAGAAAAACTCCTACGTTAGTGATTTGTTTAATTCATTTGCTTGTAATAAAACCGATTCTTTATTTCTCACAAGTGGCAAAAGCACCCTATGGGGACTGTCCCAGAGGCTCTGTGCATCCTTAGCATAATCTCAGGAGAGGGTATTTCAAGGATCCAAAAGGGTACCGGTGGGCTTTTGGTATAGCTGCCCTGGAGACAGAGGAAAGTTAGCAGCTGTCTACCTTGCCTGGTCTCTCAGAGGACCCTTCTGTTGTGGGGTTGTTGAAGGTTAAAGAACAGCAGGTGCCAGTCCCTACCACAGCAGTGTACCAGCTGCAATATCACACCAAGACTCCCTGATTCCCATCCATAAACTGATTCGTCAGCTGAAGAGCTGTCTTAGTTTAACAAGATTACAACTTAGAGATTAAGAAACTTCAGGTGGAAGTGTGGAAAAGGAAAAGAAACAGCTTTTTATTAACAAAATCTGAATAAACAACAAATGGTGCAATCAAAAACTTTCAGAAGAAACAAAACAAAGTCCCAATTCCCCGGGGGGGGGTAGAAACCCGCGGCAACCCGGGTGGGGGGAAGGGAGGGGGGAAGGCAGGACTGTCCCGGTAGTTCAACAGCTGCTCCCAGCCACGTGTGCCCGCAGTGGCCAGCGGCCGATGGCTTCACAGCCAGCAATGGAAGAGTCCTTTTTCCCACAGGCAGTCCCGAAGGCAGAATACCTCGCTCTGAGATGGGTCGGTCTCTCTCTCAGTCGGTCTCCGCGAGGTGTCCCGTGGGGAAAAAAATTATTCCTCTCAGGAAAAGAAAAGGAGGTGGTCGAAACCACCACCCCCCTCCCCCCGCTCTGTCCGGTTGGCCGACAAAACCAAAAAAATCTCTGGACACAAAAGACTCCCGAGGCATGCCCCGGCTCTTCCAGGGAACCTCCCCCTTCCCCCCACTCCCACGCTGCCCAGCGCTTGCAGCTCCGCTCCGTCCCCCACCCCCTCCCCGACGCCCCCCATTCCGGAAGAAACAGATGGGGGGGAAGTGGAAAAAACAGGACATTAGGGAAAAAATTCCAACATCTCTTTTCAAACCTATGACAAGAGCCAAGGAGTGATCAGCAGGACCCACTCACCCTTTAACAGCCCCATATGACCAGTGCAAAAATCTAACAGAGAATGGAGACTGACAATAGATTATAGTGGCCTGAATGAAGTCACACTGCCTCTGAATATTACTGTACTGGACAAGCTGGAACTTCAATAGGAACTGGAGTCAAAGGCAGCCAAGTGGTGCCACAATTGATATCACTAATGTGTTTTTCTCAATTGCTTTAGCAGCAGAATGCAGGCCACAGTTTGCCTTCACTTGGAGGGGTATCCAGTACACCTGGAACCAACTGCCCCAGAGGTGGAAAAACAGCCCTACCATCCTCCATGGACTGATCCAGACTGCACTGGAACAGGGGGGAGCTCCAAAACACCTGCAATACATTGATGATATAATTGTGTAAGGCAATACAGCTGTGATGGTTTTAAACTTCAGTGAATTCTTTCTACACAGACAGCAGTCTCCTGTTAAGGAGAGATACATTTGCTCTCTTCTTTCCTGCCTTGGAGGTGGTGTGGAGGGAGACTTTGGCATTCACCCTTGACAATTTCCACACTCCTCTGGTTCCATTGCCTTTGGTGCTCAGCTGTTGCCTTGCTGAGGCTTGCAGTAGCTTGGGGAGAGTCCCAGCTCGCCCCCCAATCCCGCATGCCCTGTGATGTCTTCTCTGCGGACTGCCATCACTGCCTGGGTGTGCTCTGGACCCGTTGGGGACCTGCACCGTCTGCAGAGGAGCTTCTATTTCCCCCCCACACTCGGGAAAATGGTGAGAGAGTCCCTGTGGTGCCCACGGGAGGGGTCCCAGACCATCTGCTGCTGCAGAGACCCGCCATTGTCACATGGGGTTTTTCGGAAGTCGGCACCACTCTCTTGGCTGGCCCCTTTCACCTCCTGGAGCCCAACAGCGCCCCCTGCCAATCATCAGTGAGTTACTGCAGCCTTTGCCTCCCAGAGCCCAACATCGCACCCTGTTGTCTGTGGTTATAACTGCTCTGAAAGGCAAAGACATTTAATTATTTGAAAGTTTTGGTTACGGTGTTGTTGCTTGTTCTGTTTTTGTTTTACATATATATATTTAGAAAAGAACTGTTATTTCCTTTTCTACACTTTTTTTTTTGCCTGAAGCCTCTTAATTTCAAAGTTATAGTAACTTGGAGGGAGGAGTTTGTTTGGTTTTTGTTCTTATATTCCAGGAAGGTTCCCACCCTCCTTAGAAGACATTTTGTCTTGTAAAACTAAGACAACAGCAGAAGAAATTTTTGAGAAAGGGAGGAAAATAATCCAAATCCTTCCAAAAGCTGGTTTTTCCATGAAACAAAGTATAGGGACCTGCACAAGAGATCCAGTTTTTAGGAATAAAATGGCAAGATGGACATTGTCAGATCCCAATGGATGTGATTAACAAGATAACAGAAAAATCTCCACCAGCTAATAAACAAGCTTTCTTGGCCACTGTGGGATTTTGGAGAATGCACATTCTAAATTACAGTCTGATTGTCAGCCCTCTCTATCAGGTGATCAAAAAAAAAAGAATGACTTTAAATAGGGGCCCTGAACAACAAGACTTTGAACAAATTAAACAGGAGATTGTTCATGCAGTAGCCCTTGGGCCAGTCCAGACAGGGCAAGATGTAAAAAATGCGCTCAACACTGCAGCTGGGGAGAATGGCCCGACCTGGATCCACTGTCAGAAAGTACCAGGGGAGACTCAAGGTTGACCCCTGGGGTTTTGGAGTCAGGGACACAGAGAATCTGAAACCAGCTATACTCCAACTGAAAAGGAGATACTGGCAGCTTATGAAGGGATTTGAACTACTTCAGAAATTATTGGTACTGAAGCACAGCTCATCCTGGCACCCCAGTTACCTGTGTTGGGTTTCGATGTTGAAAGTCCATTCCAATGTTTAATCACCCTTCCTGTGAAGAAATTCCTCCAAATGTCCAATCTGAACCTCCCCGACACAGCTTGAGGCTATGTCCTCTCATCTTGTCTCTAGTTGTTTGAGCGAAGAGGCCAACACCCACCTGGCTACAACCTCCTTTCAGGTAGTTGTAGAGAGTGATAAGGTCCCTGCTGAACCTCCTCTTCCCCAGGCTAAACAACCCCAGCTCCCTCAGCCTCTCCTCATAGGACTTGTGCTCTAGACCCTTCACCAGCTTTGTTGCCTGGGACTTGCTCCAGCGCCTCAATGTCCTTCCTGAATTTATAGGGGCCCAGAACTGGACACAACACTCGAGGTGCGGCCTTACCAGTACTGAGTACAGGGGAAGAATTACTTCCCTAGTCCTGCTGGCCACACTATTTCTGATACAAAGCAGGATGCCATTGGCCTTCTTGGCCACCTGGGCACACGCTGGCTCATGTTCAGCCAACTGTCGACCAGTACCCCAAGGTCCTTTTTCACTGGACCACTTTCCAGCCACTCTGCCCCCAGCCTGTAAGTGCTGCAGGGGGTTATTATGGCCAAAGTGTAGGACCTGGCACTTGGTCTTGTTGAACCTCATACTGTTGCTCTTGGCCCATTGATCCAGCCTGTCCAGGTCCCTCTGCAGAGCCTTCCTACCCTCCAGCAGATCGACACTCTAACCCAACTTGGTGTCATCCGCGAATGCGGACAGATTGGATCTAGCTCCACCTAGACTCCTCTCTGATAAGGAGTTTAAGAAAGCAAGGGGGTCCTTTCTGCACCTCGTGTCTCAACATGAGGGCTTCTCTAATAAACTTTGTCTGAAGCTCCCATTCTGCCCATGACACCTCTACATCATTCTTAGTTTAAAGCTCTCCTCTCCAGGTTGGCCTGCCTGTTGACAAAGATGCTTTTGCACTACTTTGCTAGGTGGATCCCATCTCTTCCTAGCAGTTCTCAGTCCACAAAGTGGGTCAGAAAAGCCAAACCCCTGACCATGACACCAGCTGTACAACCAGGTGTTGACCTGCAGGGTCCATCAGCTCCTCTCCAAGCCTTCCCCCTTCACCAACAGGGTAAATGAGATGCAACCTGGGCCTTCATGCCCTTGACCCTCATTCCCCAGAGCCATGCAGTCATTCTTGATATGCTCAAGGTCTCCCTTGGTTGTATTGTTGTTATCTGTTGGATCAGGCTACAAGCTGGGTGTTGAACAAGATAAGGAAAGAAGCAAATCCTGCAAGGTGGGATAGTGGGGTTTTTTTCCTTACACAAATGATTCAGCTGTGATAACTCCCCTCTGAGGAAGCACCAGGGCATTCATATGTAACCTGAAGGTATTCATCTCTGCTGATGGGCCATAATGGGTCATAATGGATGTAACTGACTAATAGGCGGCTGTAACTTCTTTGAAGGTGTCAAAGACTCCTAAAATGTCCAGTATTACATCGTCCAGTGTAACGCTCCCTGCCCCGGGGTGATACCAGAGCATTTCCACCTAGCCTAAACATAATATAATGTAGGATGGACCGTGTGTTGGGGAAACTTTTCCCCATCACTTGATGGATCCAGAATGCAACCATCACTTCAACCAAGGGACATTGAAATCGCAACAACTAAGTCTCAAGATCTACAGGTGAGGAAGGGAGCCATCCCTGGATCATGCTGCCACTTGCTCCCCCCACCAAGACACCTGCACCACCACTGCTGGGGGTTGGCATAAAGGCAGGTAATTCCTGATTCGGATGATAAAGCTTCCCAGGTTTTTCTTTTTGATTTCCCTCTGGGGAGCCTGTGTGGCTTGCAGCACAGGAACTGACACCATTTTGGTTTTTTGTCCTAGGGGCCCAGGTTATACTCTGCCTTTGTTGGTTAAACCAGTTCCTCTGCATTGTTGTATTTTATTGCACTTTCTTCAGTAAATTGTAACTCTGACTTGTACTCTCTCTTGGTATTTCTTCCTCCGCTATCGAAAGGAGGCAGTTGAGTGGGGTTCATTTCTCCCACCAGTTTTCTTTTAAACCAGCACAGCCTCGCAATACTCTAATCATGAACATCTGCCTAGGTATTACAGAAAATACGGCACCAAGGTTAAATAATTTCCCACTGTCATACTTGTAGTCTGCTGTAGAAATCACATTTACCAACTCCCAATCCTATCATCTGATCACAATGATTCTGACGAGTTGTGGGAACTGCTGACTATCACGAAGCTACAATACAAAATATTATTGTCCACAGAAGCAGAAGTCACACTAGGTCTCAAAGGAGACAAATGCTAAAGACAGGGAGGCAAACTGTATTTAATAAGTGACTTAGTATCTGTTGGTAAGGAAAGTTTATTTTGTTTTTCAAAAAATTAGCTATTTTACTATTATGGTAAAGTGATGCATCATTTCTTAATTAAACAAGAGAACACTATTACATCTGAAATGTGGACTAATTATTTTTAAAGCATTAATCAATTTTTTTAAGAACTCTGCAGTAATAATGTAGTCCCTTTGTGGGAAATAATTAAGATGGTTTTATTACAAGCAGGGGCTACCTCATGCTGGGGCACCTGGGGGCCATTTTGTTTGAAGGACTGGGGAGCCATTTTGTGGTTGGGGACTGATGGACTGCTTGTGGTTCTGCTTGAAGTTGCTTATTGCTGCTGCCTACCTGCTGCTACATACAGTTCTGCTTGAGGTTACCTATTGCTGCTCATTGTTGCCTACTGCTGCTTATAGTTCTGCCTGCTTACTGCTACTTATTGTTACTTACTGTTCTGTTTGGTTACTGTTACAGTGCGAAGGTGAGCCGGGGGCAGGGAAACAACCTGATAGGTGGATGAAGACAACCAATGGACTGCACCAGAAGGCAAAGATCGCCTTTTAAGGAAGAAAAGAACGAGGCCTGGCATGGGAGGAGCGAGGGAGTGGTTATGTAAATCAGAGGGTCTTAAAAGGGCTCATCCCTCCCATTCAGGGGTGCTTGAACCTGGTCACGAGTTCAGTGCACCCAGCGTGCTGTTAATAAAGTTCTTTGTTTCACTTTATTTGGCCATCTCCGAAATTAAAATTAGAGATATTTCTCACACCTTTGTTGCTAACACAGTAAGATTTACCTTAACCATAATCTGCTTATTGATACAAATATAGTCTCCTTTTAGTTAATCTCAGGAAAACATTTCAGAAGTGCTCTAATCTGATAATTTGTAGACTGAAAGTTGAAGTGGATTGCTTAGGAGCCATTTTTTTATGTTTTACACAGTAAAAAGATGGTTGACAGAGCCAATTTGCAGAGCAACCTCTTCTCTCTAATTGCTGCTACACTAACATAAAAGAACAGTCCTAGGAAGTAGAGAAATCCATTTACTCAATTTAAGTAGTGGATTTTTCTATTACCTTTCATGTTAGCCTTGCTACATTCCACCTGTCACCCTCATTTTATGAGGGCAATGCTCTTTTAAACAGTTTTGTAACTATAATAAAGGCCCACTTCAAAATCTTTCAAAGTAGACTAAGGACATAAAAAAAAAACCATAGCCAATCTCACTAATTCCTGGTAATGTATTGTAAAATCAAATTATTTGCTAAAAGGTCTAATAAATCTCCATCTTCAGGTGTAGAAAATAACATATCCTCTATTTCTTCTAGCATGAGACTCTAGTGACTGTTCTCTTAGAATCATAGAATCATTAAGGTTGGAAAAGACCTCCAAGATCATCAAGTCCAACCATTAACCTAACACTGCCAGGTTTACCACTAAACCATGTCCCTAAGCACCACACCTACATGGTTTTTTAACACTTCCAGGGACAGTGATTCCACCACTTCCCTGGTTGGCATGTTTCAATGCTTCACCACCCTTTCAGTGAAAAAATTTTTCCTAATATCCAATCTAAACCTCCCCTGGTGCAAGTTGATGCTGTTTCTTCTTGTCCTATGGCTTGTTACCTCAAAGAGATCGATCCCCACTTTCCTACAACCTCCTTTCAGGAAACTGTAGAGAGCAATAAGGTCTCCCCTTCAGGCTAAAAAAAACCCAGCTTCCTCAGTTGCTCCCCATAAGACTTTTGCTTCAGACTTTTCACCAGCTTTGTTGCCCTTCTCTGAACATGCTCCAGCACCTCAATGTCTTTCTTGTAGTGAGGGGCCCAAAACCGAACACAGTATTTGAGGTGTGGCCTCACCAGGGCAGAGTAAAGGGGAATGATCACTTCCCTAGTCCTGCTGGCCACACTAATACAAGCCAGGATGCTTTCATAAAGGCATGCTGGTTGGGTAGGTAGTCTTCTGACTACTCACTCTGCAGTTGCCCCAGCTAATGTGAAATTTATTTTAAGAAGCATTTTGTTGGTAGCAGGAAATGGACTGACTCAAATGGACAGATCTTATTTAAATCAAGATAAGAATTGTTTTAGTACTCTTAACAGGAAAATAGATTTTTTTGGTAAACTGTCCATAACACCGTGCCTGTATGTGTGTATTTGTAAACATATATAATTGGAATATGTATGTATGTGTATAGCTGGAAAGCTTAAATCTGATATAACATGATGGTATGGAAAAATTCAGGGTGAATAATGTTATGGTTTAGCTAAATGAAGAAGACTGTCTTGTTGAATTTTTTCATATCATCATGTGGTTTTGGAGAGCGCAAGGGTAGATACCCTTCTGGAAGAATTTGTAATGAGGAGTTAGGACTTTTTCGCTTCGGAAGTCTTTCCTGCCTAAGAGTTCCTTTCTCAAAAATAGTTTGATGTTTTTCTTTTCTATCTCCTTTTGCATTCTAGAGAAAGATGCAGGTTCTCTTTCTCTGGTATGTGGAGAGATAAACAGATGTTACAAGCAGGTGCAGCAGACAGGGCCTGGGGAGGGCTCGGACAGAGAAGATAAGAGGCCTGGAAGAGAACAGGAGGTGTGTCTTTCTCAGGCCCAGTGCTTTTTGCAGCACTGGTGCAGTTTTTCCTTGTAAGTCTAGTGTTCTCGATTTTTGGAATAAATTCTCCTGAACTTCCACTGTCTGGCATTTTTGGGGGTACCTGCGTGTTATCTTACTTCTCAGTGGGGGTGTCAGAGACTGAAATGGTTAATGATTTACTCATTTGTTGCCTAAAGAGATGGTGGAGAAAAAGACTTCAGGCCAATTTAGTGTATAAGATAAAAAGAGCCGGTCCTTTAATCAGGCCTTAGGCCTAGGGTGCGATGTTCTTAAGCAGAGGTGTTTTTCTACAATTCTACCTTGAAAAGAAGACTAAACATGCTAATGGAATTTAGAGGGATTGATATGAAATGGGGTAATAGGGCTGCGTATGTGTAAACTACTATGTTAAGGGAAGGGATACAATGCAGCTACATTAAAATCTATATTTACTACACAACTACTTCTAAAATCTACAAAAGTTAAAAAATCCAAAAAGCTCTGAGGCATCACATTCTAGGATCACCAGGGGACTTTTGCAGGTTGGGAAGAGGAGGTTGCTCACCCAGCGGGGTCCATCCCCCTGCCAGTGCTGCTGAGGGGTCGAGTCCTAAAAAAGGCGGGAAGAGCCATTTCTGCTGTGCCCTTCACATGAACACTGCGCATGTGGCCTGGGCTGTCGGAGACGTTGGAGGCTTGTGGCATGGCCCGTCAAAGCCCGTCTCCCCACCAATCCTGAAAGGCAGGAAAAAACCCTTTTACCATACCCCTCAGAGGAACTCCGCATGCCCAGAATATGTTGGAGGCTCATGGCATGGCCCATGACACTATCCATGGTAAAACTCTCTGCTCCAGGCAGGTACAAGGCATTCTGGAAGTATATAATGACTCATAACTTCTTTGAGTGTGTGGGCTTCCCTCTCCCACCCCCAACAGATCAAGACCATCGCTTCTACAACTATCAAGTTCCATCACTGGGTCCAGTGGGCGGTGACTATATACCCTTATCCTTTCCTTTCCCTTACTCTCCCTTACCCTGTCTTTCCCTTTCTCTCCCTTATGCATTTTCCCTAAAGGTTATCTTTATGCCATATTGCTATAGATGATAGATATAGACGATAACACCCAAAATGGCAACATACCTGTTTACCTTTGAAATAAAATTGTTCTAAAATAAACCCCACATATATATGTTTTCAAACACTGATTATTTATTCAGTGTCATTTCTGTCCTAGTTAGAACAGCTGGGACTAGTTCATCACTGTATGGGTGTAACCCAAAACTGTGTATTCTATAGCCTTCCATGCCATTTCCCAGAAACTTATCAATAGACCATTTACACCATCTGCCCAGAGCAGGCCTGACTCCTCAGGCTATAAAACTGAGTGTTAAGAGGCCTGCGAGATAAGAGGATGCTCCTGTCCTCACACCCATTGTGGAACTCCCCTCCCTGAGGGAGGTACTGGGCATTCCTTCCTGAACTGGAGGATATATAATCTTGGGGTCTTGGGACTTTTTTAACCACTCGTGGGATCCAGAGGAAGACTGCAGACCACCACTCTCAACCAGACTGCAGACCACTACTCTCAACCAGACTGCAACCACCACTCTCGACTGGACTGCAATCACCACTCTTGACCAGACTGCAACAGCACTCTCACCAACAGGTTTTCCCCTCTCCTTTTACTTTGGACTCAGGGGGCCCAACGAACACCACTCTGTTCATGCCCCAGGGTGCTGGGTTATACATTTGGGTTTTGTGGGTTAAAACCAATTGTTTGTCTGTATAATCGTACTTATTGTATTATTTTATTAAATTGTTATTCTGACTTATAATCTCTCTTTTGAGTTGGGTTCATTTCCCCTGCTGGTTTACCTTTAACCAGCACAGTTTCACTCTAATCCACTCCAAGGGATTTATTAATAAGAACCTGGGTTACCCTCCCCTTTTTCTGGGGCAGGTCGCAACAGGTCGCAACCCTCTGCTCTCTCTCTGCAGGGAGGGGGCGGAGAGGTATGAAGGGTCCTGCCGAGAAATACTGCGAGAACTTAATAGCATAAAACTTGCTAGCAGGAATGGAACTCTATCTGGTTCCGGTGGGGGGGGTGCAAGGGCAGGAGCACAGTCGGGCTGCTCTCTCTCTCTCTTTCATCGTGGTTTGGGTCTCTGACCATTTGCCCCTCCTTGCCACTGCTGTTGCTGCTCGGCTGGGTTGTGCCTCTGTGCCGCAGTGCCTATGCCACAACAGCTATCCCTGCCACCCAAAGCTGTGCCACGGCAGCCATCTCTGCCACCTCCCCACTGTTCAGAGCCGTGCCATTTCTTTGCCGCTGTGGCAGCAGCTGCCACCGTTGCTGCCATACACGCATTCCAGCTCTGCAGCTCCTATGTTGGATAGGAACTCTCCCATTGCCATGGTGACTGTCATGTTCTGAGGGCTGTCAGTGCCTCTGATGCCTGCAGGTCTGCTCCGGCTACATTGCGATCACATGACCCTGTCAGACCTTGCTGTGGCACAGAACTGAAACAGTGGGTTTAGGTGACGTTTTTTCTGTTATTGTTTGGGTTTTGTTTTGTTCTGTTTTGTTCTCTGTTTTTAGTAAAACTATTATTAATTTTCATACTTCACTTGAACACCTCGTAATTTCAAAAAAATGTCATAATTTGGGGGGGTGGGGGGTGTTTCTATTCCATCAGAGGTCCCGCCTCTGATTTGTCAGTAAACCAAGACAGATGATGGGAAAAAATATGCTATTTCACCCAGTGACTGCAAGGATATTTTAGAAATACTACTGCATACAATCTGAAGTCTCATAGGCACTATACCCCCAACTTAGTTGCCTGTACCTTTCTGCCATACCACCAAGCCTCTTTTTCTCCATCTCCACAAGTTTCCAGTGTCATAGATTTCAGTTTCTGCCTGTCTACTGTCCTCTTATAGTTCATGCTCATATTCTTTCTCACATCTAGTCACATTTTTCACTTTAACTCTCCTGCCCTTTCTCTTCTTTACACTTCCACATACCCAAATTTCCTCTTCTCTGTCTACCTGACCTCTAGCTCTTGCTTCCCTCATACACATCTCCAACTTTTGCTTCCTATTCTGTCCATGTACCCAAAAACTCGAGACTGTCTTCTGCCCTTACACAACCCCTTTACAAAAATGTTTTGCTACATCTTTGATGCTTTGATTTCCTCTATCCTCCGCGTTTTTCTGTTTTCTGCAAATTCAGTTCTCCCCCACTGCAATTACCCATTTCTCTCCCCTGGGGTCAGTAATTTCTACTGTCTGCAGGGTAGGAAAAAATTCTCCCATCTTAGCTGGTGTGCTGAGTGAGAGAATGCCACTCACAGCCAATGACAGTCATTACAGGGAAGTCCTAGTCTGTTATTTCAGCTTCAAGTAACAGCACACAACTGTGCAGTACAGTTAAGGTGCAAAGCCTGTAAAGGGAGGCGGTATGTGCAAACTGGTTATCTTCAGAGACCCTATTTTTATTCAATTTGGTAAATTTTCACAAGATATCAAAAAGTATCTACAAATATTGCAGATATATTACGGTAAGAAGATGGCACTGTCTCCACTCCAGTTGCTACATGATTACCTAAAATCATTTCAAAAGCAGAACACGACAACACCTCCCAACCATATACAGTGACTGTGAAGGAAAGTTTGAGAATATATATTCTTAGGCTTAAATTGATGCCTTAGAATTTTTAAGATTTGTAGCAAATATGGATTTTTAGTACAGCTGTAAAGTTTCTCACACTTTAGAATAGCAGTTGACAGTTCCCAAACCCTGTTCTCACGCTTCATATTGAATTTTCTAAATTCTTTAAGTTTGTTTAATGTTCTTCTTAAGGGAAAAGACTCTAGCAAACACATCTTGTTTAGGACATATGCACCTGGACCGGGAAAATAAGATATCATTGTAGCCAAAGCAACCTTGAAGGCCCAGAAACCTTGGAGAAGCTCCAAAGACAATGCGTGCCAGGAGGAGGAGGAAGATGAGGAAGAAAGGGGTCTTGAGATTTCCAACTCAGTTCCGGGGAGGCCTGCCAGGGGGGCAGATCTGGGGAGGACCTGAGGGCGGATAGTTCTTGGATTGGATGGATGAGTACTGTAAAATTGTAAAACCCCTGGACATGGGTGTGTGCCTATGCACTGTGTGCACCTTGAAGGCCTTCATTAAAGAGTTGCTATCTTATCTATACTAATATTGTTTGGATAATTTTTCTTCCATTTTAGGCATCAAAATATCAGGAAGTAAATAGAAAATAATCTTTTTTAGATTTGTTTAAAAAAGAAAAAGTTATGCCATTCAAATGCTTTCTTAGGGCAGAAACTCCTCTGCTCCCACTATTGTCTTCTCATTCATCACTCAAAAGCCTGAAGCAAGGAAGGAACATGATGGAAAAGTGCTGCATTCTGGTAATCTCTATCTTGTGAAATTAGCAGCCTCAACTCTCTTCAGAATTGTAAACTAATATTCTTACAATTCAAGTAAGCAAAACGTAAAGTATTAGCATTATGCAACAAGAAAGTGAGAAACTGGAAGACAAGATTAAATTCTTCATAAGTCTTTGAAAATGAGGTACTTGTTCTTGGTAATATAACTAGTTCTGTTATTTATTTTTTTAACCTAAAACAGATTTTCCATAAAATGGTACTCTCTACCCTTAATGAAGTTAACAGTTCTTAAAAAGATATTTCAAAATGATGGCATAATTTGAGCGAGCCTGCGCAGTGGATTTTTTAGGTGAGACGCAGCATGCACAGAACTGGACCCACCCTTTAATCCTAAGGTTCATCTGCCAGGGCCGAGTGAGCTTGGACACTGGCAGCGAGGTCCTCAGGACGTAGGTTTAATTAGAGTATCCTTCTCTTCGATGGATGGCCTTACAGGGCTAAGCGAGCTCCATCTGCCCGGGTTTGGAGTTAGAGTTGTCCTTCTCCTAGGATGACTGCCAGAAGGCTAGTGAGCTCATTCTGCCCATGGACATATTTTATCTGACCCTTCGGTTTTGACCTGTCTGGCATGGGAGACCCTACTGAAGGCATATACCATCGCCAGCATAGCTCACAACCACATAGGGGTACACAGGCTTCTTTCCCACTAAAACGGTTAGGACAAGGCTTTCACTCCCTACTTTTCTGCCACCCATCTATACTCAATCCCAGAGAAATACCCAGGAACATCCCTTTGTCCTGACCACCCTTTCAGGACACAATAAATAAATAAATCCAAAACAAATCTAATCTGGACAGTAGCCGCAGGTGAGCCAAAAGCAAACCGATCCGGCCCCCGCACCCACCCGGGGCTCGGGTACCTCCCATGACCCCAACCCCCCAGAAGAACCCACTATCCACCCAGACCTTATCCTCCTCCCACTGTGTTTCCACAGATCTTCCCTTGCACTGCTCACTTGCGATACTCGATACAGGACTGCCCCGCCCACCCTCCCGCAGGTCTGAGGACCCTCACGGCCCGCCCGACACCACTCCCCTCCCGCAAACCGGACCGGCAAATCTCTGTGTGCTCCGAAGCTCCCCCTCTCCTCTCCCACGATGGCGCAATCCCCGCCGGCCACCACGCGGTACGCCTGGCGACCGCGTGGCCTGGCACGCTCGGCGTCCAGCACGGCGTGCCTGGTGGTCGCCTGGCATAATTATTATTTTATTTAGTACTGCTATGAATTCTGTATCCAAACAAGCATTAAACAATATTATTATGATTGCTCTAATATTACTTATAAATGTTCAATTAGTAGGTTAAATTAGTTGATTTTGGTGCTTGAATAGTGATGCCTCAGAATTTTTAGGATTTTTAGCGTTTTGTAGATTTTAAAGTAGCTGTGAAGTAAATGTAGATTTTAAAGTAGCTGTGAAGTAAATATAGATTTTTAGTATAATTGTATAGTCTCTCACACTTTAGAATGGTAGTTAACACTCACTAAACCCTATTTCCCCATTTCATATTGAATTTTCTAAATTCTTTAGGCTGGTTTAGGCTCCTTTTTAAGGCAGAACTGTAGTAAACACCTTCTGTTTAAGAACATTTGCACCCCAGGCCTGAACAACAAGATACCATCATAGTCAAAGCAACCTTCAAGCCTGGAACCTTGGAGAAGGTCCAAAGACAGTATGTGCCGTGAAGAAGGGGAAGATGAGGAAGAAAGGGGTCTTGGGATCCACCGACTCAATTCCAAAGAGGCATGCAGGGGGCAGATCTGGGGAGGATCTGGAGGGTGGATAGTTCTGGTATTGGATGGACAATACTATAAAATTGTAGAACCACTGGACACAGTGCGTGCCCCTTTTCTGTACTCCAGTGGCCAGAAGGCCATTATTAAAGACCTGCTCTCTATCTTATCACTACTAAATTAACCTGGTGACTTTTTTTGCTCCTGATTTTTAGGCAACAATAGAATAACGTATTTTTGTGGGTTGGTTTCTGGGTTTTTTTTAGAAAAATAATTTATATGGGAACGTGAATGGATTATGGCATTAACTGTACTTCTACTAGTGATTGTGAGCATATTATATCTTTTAAACCAGAGAGCATCTTGAATAAGGTCTATTTTGTATTAGAAAGGGATAGCAATAACAGTGAACTGCTTTACTAGGAATACAGTTTATATTATAAGATATTTGTTCTGCAAATATAAAGGTAATAACCCCTGAATGAAAGATAGTACACAACAATCAAATTTTTAGCTGATATTTTATGTTGACAAAACCTTCTGTTCTAAGTCTAGTCCAGTTGTTGCACTTTCTTATTTTCCATCAGGGACTATTAAGTGCAAAGGTACAAACTCTGGATTGGGGGTTCATGAGTGAGAGACTGCTGAAAAAAATATCTCAGGAAAATATGCTTGTCATGCTACACTAGGCACCCACTACTGGTCATTTTCAGGGACAGAATACTGAATTATATGGACCATCAATCTCACCCTATACAGGTTTCTTAGATTTTGGTCATAAAAAAAGAGTTATAAAAATTTCATGCACTTGCCCTACTATTTCAACATCAGTTAATTATTTTTTTATATATATTAGTTCATTTTGTTTACAAATGGTTTTCCACAGGCTGAAGGTGCGGAAAATCACATTTTGTTTTTACCACATTGTTTATACATTTTTAGTAATGCATTCTGAGAACTCATAAGGAAACATGGTTGGAAAATTCTTATTTTAAGTAGAAAAGTTGTTTATCAACTTCAAAATTTAAATAGAACTCTTTGCTGCATTTCATTATGAGTTTTTTTCATAATTACTCAGCAGGTCCTAGGTATTTACTAATGCAGAAGTATACATGATAATGCTGAATTATAACTGCACAGTTGTAGAAGATACTTTGAAAAATGAAGAACAGATAAATGCATTGTTTAAAAAGCATCAGACAAAAACTCAGCATTGAGCAAAATCCTTTTTCTCCCCTATAGCTCTTATTCACAGTTGCGAATAATGCTACAAAATCCAGCATGGTCATCTATCTTGTAATGACTGCTTATATAGAACCAGTTGGTTCTTTACATATGCAGGTTACAGAAATTAGGATATGTATATGTAAAAGGAAGGTATGCTCCTAACTAACGGATAAATGGAGGAACTACTACAATTAGGCCTGTACTCACCAAGCTGAATTTAGTGCTGTGGGAAAAACTGGGT
The DNA here is from genome assembly GCF_003984885.1 of Neopelma chrysocephalum. Taxonomy (NCBI): domain Eukaryota; kingdom Metazoa; phylum Chordata; class Aves; order Passeriformes; family Pipridae; genus Neopelma; species Neopelma chrysocephalum. The sequence continues at coordinate 152,961 of NW_020925179.1, forward strand.
TCTAATTATGATGAGACACACCATGTGTTTTTTTACTGGGGAAGAAAAATAAAAAATGAAGTTACCACCACCATTAGAGTCTATTTTAAAAATATGGTAATATCTTGTTACAATTCAGATATAACCATTATTACTATACAGATGTTATTTGTGCACTCATCCACAGAAGTACAGTCCATATTTTAAGCCCACAGAGGAGCAGGTTTTCTGGCAGAACCTTTGACCCTGTGGAGGACTCATGCTGGAGCAGTCTGTTCCTGAAGGACTGCACCCTGTTGAAAGGACCTGTGCTAGAGCAGTTTGTGAAGAACTGCAACTTGTGGGAAGGACCTATGTTGAAGAAGTTCGTGAAGGACTTTATCCTGTGGTAGGGACCTCACGCTGGAGCAGGGGAAAAGCATGAGGAGGGAAAGAGTGGCAGACACAACACGTAATGAACTGACCACAATTCCTGTCCTCCACCCCCCAGCACCTCTCAGGGGAGGAGGTAGAAGAGTCAGGAGTGAAGTTGAGCTTGGGAAGAAGGTGGGGGTGGGAGGAAGTTGGTGAGGCGGCAGCAGTAGCTACTGAGGTAAGTCCAGGGGTGAGCATTAGATCGAACTGTACAGGGGGTTTCCAAGCTCAGGGACATCTGGTCAGCAGCCCAGAGCCCCGTCAGGTAGTGAATAGACTCATGATTGAGGCTGGGGCCAACAATCATTCCTTTTGTAGGAGGTGTGCTGTTGTTGATGAGCTGTGTCGCCAGGTGAAGGAACTAGGGGAGGAAGTAAATATGCTATGCAGTATTCGAGAAAATGAACGAGGGATTGATAGGATATTCTCAGAGATACTACAGTCTCAGGAGCCTTAAACCTCCATTGTAGTGGAGATGCAGGTGGACTTGAAACCCTGTCAAGTAGTTAGTCAAGGGTCTGTTGAACATGGAGGCTGGAAACTGGTTACTGCCCATATTAGGAGGAAAGTTCCTCCTCCTGAAAACTTGACAATGACAAGCAGGACTGGTACCTTTTACAACAGGCATGAGGCCCTGGAACTAGAAGGACAGTCAACTGATGAGGTGAGGCTGGGATAGACGGGCCACATAGGGCAACACAGTCTGCCCCCTGCATCATGACCTCCTCTGTTAAGAGGAAAAGAAGGGTAGTTGTAATAGGAGATTCCTTTCTAACAGGAGCGGAGGGCCCGATATGCAGATCAGACACAACTCTGAAGGAAGTCTACTGTCTCCCAGGAGCTTGGGTAAAGGACATTACTGGAAAACTCTCCAGTCTAGTAAGGCCCTCTGATTACTATCTGTTATTGGTTGTTCAATCAGCAGTGGCGAAATACAGAGAAGTCCTAGGTTAATCAAAAGAGACTTCAGGGCCTTTGGACAATTGGCTGAAGGATCAGGAGCACAGGTAATGTTTTACTTAATCCTTGCAGTAGCAAGGAATAATATCTAATGAACAGGCAGATACATCAGATCAACACATGGCTCCCAGACTGGTGTCATCAGGAAAATTTTGGGGTTTTTGACCATGGGATGATCTATTCAACACTTGGTCTGCTGACATCTGATTGGATGCATCTTTCTCAGAAGGGAAAAAGAGTTCTAGCACAGGAGCCAGCAGGGCTCATTGATAAAACTTTAAACTAGACCAGAAGGGGGAAAGGGACTGTCATGGGAGCAGTGGAAGGCTTAGACAAAAGTTATTAAAGAAGCCCTGCTGTTGAGCCATGAGGTGCAGAAAGGACCCCCTTGCTTTCTAAACTCCTTCTCAGAGAGGAGCCTGGGTGCAGTTGAATCCAATCTTAGCCTCAGATTACATCAATGGTTTAAATTTAAAGAATTATAGAGGTATGATTAACATACTTTGTCCTGCAGGTTTTAATGATGGCAAATCAGATATATTTATATAAAATGAATTATCTATTATGGCAAATGAACAGACAAATGAACAGACGAAAGATCCTAATCAGAATTATTTACTACACAGTGTAAAAGCTAAAAACCTACTAGTAGAGTATAATATAGCATAAAATAGTATAGTATACTGTATCAAAGCAATTATATTAAAGCAATTGTATCAAAAATAGCAAAAGAAACAATCATTACATAGAGATTGGTATAACTCACCACACTATGATAATGGGCAGATCTCTGTCTTTCACTTAACCCCTGGGGAGTAACCATGAAGCGGCATCCCTGCTTCAAGGGAGAACTCCACACACTTCAAGAAAGTATGTGGAAGAATCTGCCATATGAAAGTTGGACTAGGCTTTTATAGTTATAAAGTGATGGACTGCTAGTCATAGATTTACAGGTGAGCGAGCAGCTTATCTGTCAAATCCTGCTTCAAAAAGTAGGATATGTGTTTGAAGTTTGGTGAACCAGGCTGGTTTTAGTGTAATTCAACACCAAAACAGCACCTTGACACCAGTGGTAACTCACCATGGATAGCTTGCATTGTTTGCATTTCTCTGACTGGATTCTAGGCCTTATCGGGATAGAACATCCTGCCACAGTTCCCTCCTTGACTGCAGTCAATCATCTTTACCTCATGAAGTGGTAATGCAGCTACTTCTTGCCTCCATGCTATAAAAATATCCACTGTATATGTGTGTGTTATCATTAAGTATGTTGACATACATCAATCTAAGTCTTACTTTAACTTACTGTCTTAACTCAGGTAGTTTAAAAGGGTGTTGGTTATATTATAATTATACATTATACCTAAAATTTATACTTGAAGTTGTTATAAAAATCGGTCAGAATTTAGTTAGCAATATTAAAAAGAGCATAATATGGAATTAATTACTGGTTTTTGCAAGAAACGTTGTTATTTCAATGCATGTATTTTTGGAATGGTTACTATCCTCATGTTGGGCTAGGTACTACGTTCATATATGTCATGTCATCATGGCTAGGCTTCGCGAACGAAGATTTGGGAAGGGCTCTACCCACGTTTGCTACAGGCACGCTGATAGTTAGAGGCCAATGTGAGATAGACAAGGTTGGTTGCAAAAGGCACAGAAGAAAGACTCCTTGGATGGTATCAGCAGGATACGATTCTTTCTGCGTTGTCTTTTCAATGGTGATCCTGCATGTGTTCTCAAAGAAAGAAGCAGCGTTATAGATAGTGTGTCTCCAGACCTCCCGATTGGAGGCCAGGGTAGACCAGCGATGCAGATCAATGTGGCCAAGGCTGAGATGTTGTTTCAGGGAGTCCTTGTATCTCCTCTTTGGGACTCCTCTCTTGCGGCAGCCAGTGGGAAGTTCACCATAGAGCACAATCTTGAGGAGGCAGTGGTCCTTCATCCTGGAGACATGTCCTGCCCAACGCAACTGTGTTCTCAGCAACATGGTCTCTATACTCGTAAGTGCTGCCTGTTCTAGAACAGATGTGTTAGTTACATAATCTGACCAGTGGATGTTTAGGATTGTACGGAGACAGTGTTGATGGAAGTGTTCTAGGAGTCGCAGGTGGTGGTGGTAAATGACCCATGATTTGGACCCATATAAGACAGTAGACAGCACAATGGCTCTGTAAACACTGATCTTTGTACTTTTCTTCAGGTGTTTATTTCACCAGACTCTTTTATGGAGTCTTTCGAAAGCTCTATATGCCTTTGCTAACCTGTTGTCTATCTCTCCGTCAATCTTACCATCCAAGGAGATGATGCTACCTAGGTAATTAAACTGCTGGACTGATTTGAGCTCTGATTCGCCAGTGGTGATATGGGATGATGGAAGACTTCCTGAGGTCCAGGCTGATAGAAAACTTCTGTCTTCTTCAGACTGACTTCCAGTCCAAAAAGCTCAGCAGTCTCAGCAAAGCAGGATGTTAAACGCTGCAGAGTTACTTCTGTGTGAGCGACGAGGGCAGCGTCAACAGCGTAAAGCAGCTCCCAGACAAGATGATTTAAGGTCTTAGTATGGGCCTTCAGTCACCTTAGGTTGACAAGGCTTCCATCAGTACGATATCGAATAGATAGTAATATCGATACATGACAGGATGGCAGTGCAAGGTGTGCTTGGTGAGCAGTTCTCTTCTTCCTCAACAGTTCCTGGATCTCTTGATTGTTTTCATCAAACCAGTCCTTGTTCTTCTTGAGGGAGAACCCTAAGGATTCTTCAGAGGACTGCAGGATGCTGTTTTTAATACGGTGCCAAAGTGTTTCAGGAGAGGGATCTATAGAATCTGTAGAATGATTTTCCAGCCTAGTTTGAAGATTTGCCTGGAATCTGTCTCTTACTGTGTCTGATTGGAGATTGTTAACTTGGAGTCTCCTCCTTGGGATACTGCCCCTTTTAGGTTTTAACTTAAGATTGAAGTTGAGTTTACAGTGCACAAGTCGATGGTCTGTTTGTCATTCTGCACTGGGCATCACGCGGGTATAGTGCACATCACGGACATCTGTCCGTCGCATCAAGACATAATCAATGAGGTGCCAATGCTTAGATCTGGGGTGCATCCAGGTTGTCTTCAGACTATTTTTCTGCTGAAAGATAGTATTAGTGATGGTGAGCTGTTGCTCCGCACAGAATTCTAGCAGAAGTCGACCATTATCGTTGCAGTTTCCAACACCATGCTTGCCTAATATTCCTTTCCATGCTTCAAAATTCTTACCTACTCTGGCATTGAAATCACCAAGGATAATGATCTTATCATCTGCAGGCACCTTTTGGATAAGGCGGCGCAGGTCAGTGTAAAATTTATCTTTTTCAGCAGGGTCGGCTTGGAGAGTTGGGGCATATATACTAAAGAGGACAATGTGTTGCTTGTTGTGTAGTGGAAGGCGTAGGGAAATAATGCGATCAGAATGACCTGTCAGCAGATTTTTGAGTTTAGGAACAATAAAGTTTTTGATCATGAAGCCAACTCCTGAGAGATGCCTTTTGGTTCTGAGTTTACCTGACCAAAAGAGTGTGTAACCAGCACCATGTTCTCTAAGGCTGCCTTCCTCATGGAGATGAACTTCACTGAGAGTAGCTATGTGGATGTTGAGACGTGATAGTTCATGGGCAATTAGGGCAGAGCGACAATCCAAACAAGCCATTCTACCCATGATGTTACCAGCTTGTGTAGATCAGGAGTTTTAAAATTGTAGGAAAGATGCGATGCAAACCAGGATCCAGGGGAAGAGTTCATGAAGCCCAACTTTTTGGTGGCACTGATTGAAGGAGTTCGACAGATTGGTTGGCGACTCCCTTCACTTTCACTCATGCTTCTTAATACAGTTCTTCAGTAAAGTTCAGCATTAACAATTATAAAAATTCTACTACACAATAGTCTGGTTGCCTCAGGGGAATCAGAGGTGTAATGAAACTCAAATCATTCCTACCTACTCAGCATATTACTCCAGTCAGGGTACTTTGCTCTGAGGAGGTAGGAGGAGGTACACAAACCTGATTCCATAATCATATGAATTCAGGGAGGAATCTTCTCCATCCACTGTGGCAAACAGAGAGAAGGCACAAACATTCCAAAGCAATGCTTGTGGAAAACTCATATACATACTGCAAAACTATTGAGACAAAACATTTTATTAAAAAGAATTGTTGCCTAAAATTGGCTTTTAAAGAAACCTCTAAGACTAAATTTGTGAGTTTTAGAAGCCAGGCATTCTTTTATTATGATGCGCTGCATGATCGCAGCACATCAGGTGCCCTGGGAATCAGTTCACCAAAGTGCACACAGAGGTATCTCCACTACTGTTCATATGTCAGCATTGCATGATTTTATTCATGTTTCGTTCCCTGCATTCTTGTTACATATTCATGAAATTTCCCAACACTAATTAGCATATATACATATCCTTATAAGGTCTCTGAGAGGCTTCATCGGGGGTCTCTGGTGGTTGTCTGTCTGGAGCCCCCAAAGTTCTAAGTGGTCACCTTATGAACTTCTTCAGGACAATTCACCTGGTTATAGAGTAACTTGGTGTTGCTTGGCTGGCTGCCTCAGTTCCCTTCTTCATTGTTTCTTTACTTTGCTTGGTTAGTCCCTTTAAATCACTTGGCTCAGATATATGTAGTTTCTATGGTAAATTCCATTGCAAATACTATTAGTTCTTGTTACATCTCTAAACCCTGACACAATCGAAAACTTATCTTATTCAAATTATCTAGTACCTTAGTAATACTGATCAAGGTTCTTAACACTATGTAAACAAACTTAAGTTAGAGTAGCTATCCATCCTTTTGAGGTCTTTTTAGAAAAAATGGTATTTGTCAGATTTACACATTCTGTTACATCCTATTTTGCAAATTTGAAATAAAATTAATATACCAACCATTAATGTCAGAACTATGACAATTATGCCAATCAGTTTTCTTACAATCACACTTAAATTTGGAATCCATGATGTTATCCAATCAAATATATCTTCCCTTGATTTTTTGTATTTCATGAAAGATTCTGGTGTTCTTTCTAATTTCTTCCAAATCAGTCTGAATTCTCAAAGTCTGATGTCGCGGGGTATCTGTCGTATCGGTTAGGTTTGGTCAGTAGAGAAAGTAGACACGCACACAGAGAGTTGAGACCAGAGTAGTCTGCCGCCTAAGCGCAGCAGCCTGCTTTATTGAGAGCTAATCCACACTTTCCCACACACTTACTGTAAATATACTTTTTACAAAACACTCAAGAATTAACACCTGCACCCTGAAACACAGCTAACAGCCCTGTCCTCACACTGCTTATCATCTTTCCAGTCAACTCCCTGATACTCAAGGCTGCTCTGTCCATGGAAACGGCCAATTAACTTCACTGCTCTCATGGGAATGGCTTTATACCATCTGTTATACTCATCCAGGGGTTCAACCTCCAGGGGCTCAGCGGACCTACCGGTCCCCCCACAGTCTGATCTGCCCATACACAGCAACTGGTGTTGATGAGTGTGGACACACCACCTCTAGAAGCCAAAAGCAGACCTAGAGCCATTTGACTCTGACTACCTTTGAAAGGCTGGTAATTTCTTGTTGCAAAGTGCTAATTGCATCATTTGTCCAGTTTTCTATTTGTTCAATAACTCCGGATTTGTTCACTATAGCCTTCTCTAATTCAGGTACTCCTAATCATGGTAAGAATCCTCTCACAAACTTGTGGAATCCAGAGGACCTCTCAGCTAATAGATTTAAAATTCATTTGTGTCATGTTATAAAAGATCGTAGATGTCCTCTGGGTAATTCTGATATATCAATGACATCTACTTTTGGTACTACAACTCCAATGGTGCATATTCCTTGCCATCCGGGGGTAGAGCTTTTCTAGCTTGACCTCTGCAAAGCCAGTAGTATCCCATATTATGTGGAATAGGCCACCAGTGTGTATTTAAAATGCCTATTCCTGTTACATCTAAATGCAAATTACACTTGGTATAATCTCCTACAATTATTCCTTGTTTACAATTAGGTGACTCCATTTTTCAGTGAGAAGCTACTCCTGGTCCCTTTAGGCATCTTTGAACACAGGAGATCTCAATGACTGCTATTTCCACTGACAGGATTTGTGCATCTATGGGGGTTTGGGCTGTTTTTTCTTCTAAAAGGAGCATCAGAGGGAGACCATTGGAGAATATGTTCAGTGTTGGAAGTCCCATCATTTGAATGCTTGCATCCGAATGAGTGGGAAACTGTGAACAAATCCAGCAGTTACTGCTGTTTGTTATAAGTGTCGCTGCCTGCATTAGCTTTAGGTGTGAATTTTTCTTCCAAGGGTCAGGTAGCATTTGCTCTATGTGTGTTATATTAGAGTGGCCCTTAGGAAAATGGAGGTTGGTGTCACGCGAGACCGGGGCAACTCTTTGAAGTGCCCGGTGCAGGGGCTGCAGTGGTCTTTTCCCTTGGCAACTACACCCAGGAACAAGAGAGTGAGTTCCAGAAGCACTGGGGATTTTACCCTGTCTCCTGAGTTCCTGCAATGCTAAACTTCAGGGGCCCACCCTTCCTGCAGGTCCCGAGATGCTGGGGACAGTCCCTCCCCAGCTCAACTCAGATGGGGGGGGGTGAGGGCAGTCCCCCAAACCCGAACCACATGGTGGTATGAAATAATTCACCAAAAATCTTTCCTATTTAACTGAAACTACAACATTATCCACCCTGAATATTTTATACCATCAAGTTATATCAGATTTAAACCTTCCAACAATACACATACATATATATATATATATACATATTCCAACTATATACACATTTACAAATATACAGGTACAGTGTTATGGATAGTTTACCCAAAAATTAGGTCCCTTTGGGTTATACACTGTGTTTCCCCATCTTTCTGCATTCCCTACTAAGTGCAACCTGGTCCTTGGGCAAAAACAATCCCAAGAATGGGTTTGCCTTTGCTTGAGGCAGGACTAATCCAAACCATTTTCCCTAACATACATCTCAGGTGCACAACGGGGACTTCATCTACAGTGTGAAGGGGCTCTGATTGGGAGGGGCCAGCTTGGTTGACAGAGCCTCTAGTGTTGACTAACCAAGTAGCCTTTGCTAGATGCTGATCCCAATGCTTAAAAGTCCCCCCGCCCAATGCCTTCAAAGTAGTTTTGAACAGTCCATTACACTGTTCAACCTTCCCAGTGGCTGGTGAACGATAGGGAATATGATATACCCACTCAATACCCTGCTCTTTAACCCAGGTGGTAACTAGACTATTCATAGAATCATAGAGTCATAGAATCATAGAATCAGCTGGGTTGGAAGGGACCTCCGAGATCATCAAGTCCAACCCTTGATCCACTACTGCTGCGGTTACTAGACCATGGCGCTAAGTGCCACATCCAGTCTCTTTTTAAAAATCTCCAGGGACGGAGAATCCACTACTTCCCTGGGCAGCCCATTCCAATGCCTGATTACCCTCTCTGTAAAGAAATTCTTTCTAATATCTAACCTAAACCTCCCTTGGCACAACTTGAGACCATGCCCTCTTGTCTTGCTGACAGTTGCCTGGGAAAAGAGACCAACCTCCACCTGGCTACAACCTCCTTTCAGGTAGTTGTAGAGAGTGATGAGGTCTCCCCTGAGCCTCCTCTTCTCCAGGCTGAACAGCCCCAGCTCCCTTAGCTGCTCCTCATAGGACTTGTGCTCGAGTCCCTTCACCAGCCTTGTTGCCCTCCTCTGGACCTGCTCCAGCACCTCAATGTCCTTCCTGAACTGAGGGGCCCAGAACTGGACACAGCACTCAAGGTGTGGCCTCACCAGCGCTGAGTACAGGGGAAGAATCACATCCTTGGACCTGCTGGCCATGCTGTTCCTGATACAGGCCAGGATGCCATTTGCCTTCTTGGCCACCTGGGTACACTGCTGGCTCATGTTCAGCTTCTTGTCAATCCAAACTCCCAGGTCCCTCTCTGTCTGGCTGCTCTCCAGCCACTCTGTCTCCAGCCTGTAGCATTGCATGGGGTTGTTGTGGCCAAAGTGCAGGACCCGGCACTTGGCCTTGTTGAACCGCATCCCGTTGGAATCGACCCAACTCTCCAACCTATCCAGGTTCTTGAAATGAGTCCCAATGTCTGACTAAATTTGCTCTAGGGTGCCATGTCAACACAGAAATTGCTTTTCAGGGCTCAAGATGGTGTTCCGGGCAGTGACATGAGGCACAGAGTGTGTCTCCAGACATCTGGTGGTTTCTTCCACCATGGTAAGCACATAGCATTTACCTTGGTGGGTTTGCGGCAGTGTGATGTAATCAGTCTGCCAGGCCTCTCCATATCTCCATCTCCCACCATACCACAGCGGCTTTGCTCTCTTAGCCTGCTTGATTGCAGCACGTTTCACAATCATGGATAACCTGAGAAATACTGTCCAAGGTTAAATACACCCCTCGGTCTCGTGCCCACCTATAGGTGGCATCTCTTCCCTGAGGACCTGAGGCATTATAGGCCCATTGAGCTAGGAACAAGTCTCCCTTCTCCTGCCAATCAAGATCTGACTAAGACACTTTGATTTTGGCAGCTCGGTCTGCCTGTTCATTGTTGCGATGTTCTTCATTTGCTCAGCTTTTGGGCTCATGTGCGCCTACATTGTGTGTAGGCGAACGCCAGGATTACAAAGCCTGGAAAGAACAGCTTTAGAAACGAGTCCATTACAGCAGCGGCTTCCCGGGATCAAGCGAAGCAGAAAAACAACTACTTGCGTTTTCTATTGTACGGGTTCTCCCTGAGTTGTGTAATTTCCCCGACCCACGCGGCCCCATTCGGAACCATATTGTCTCCCCTTCCTGATCGCAGACTCCGCCCCTGCATAAGCAGGATGGGCTGTTTCACCCATCTCTCCCCAGTCCCTGGTTCTGTTACTGGAACACGGTCCTCCTGTATCCCCCATTGGGCAGTAGAGCCCTCAAGACACTCCCTTCCCCCCGGACCTTAGCCCAATCACGTCCCTTCTTCTTGCCCTCTCCCCGAGCCCATATAAACCGCGGGAGTTTCGAAATAAAGGTCTTTTCGCCTTGGGACACAGAGAGGAAACTTGGTCGCTCTCTCCTCCTGCTGAAGGGGGACCGTGCAACTGAATTCTTCTCTGGGAAACCTCTAGCAGAGAGTACACAATCAAGATCCGTTAATTGTGGACTCTCACAATCAGCTTCTCTACCTGGGCAGCGATGTCTTGCTACCCAAGCAGCGATATCAGAAGCCCAGATGGGTTTCCCTTTATGTTGTCAATTGGCCTTCTTCCATCTGTCCAGCCTCCCCCAACAGAGCATTGGCCACCATCCACAAGTCAGTGTAAAGTCTTGACCACTTCTCTCTTCCGGCAATATCCAAAGCCAGTTGGATGGCTCTAAGCTCTGCGACTTGACTTGATTCACCTTGTCCTTCAGTGGCTTCTGCAACCCGTCGTGTGAGGCTCCATAAGGTTGCTTCCCATTTCCGGTTTGTTCCTATGATGCGACAAGAACCATCAGTGAAAATAGTGTAATGCTTTTTGTCTTCTGGCAGTTGGTTGCATGGTAGAGCTTCCTCAGCACGTGCCACCTGTTCTACTTCCTCTTCATCTGCCATCCTCTTCATTCTTCAACTCCAGAAGCCAAGTGGTTGGCTTCGAGTCTCCCCAGGCACCTTCTGCCAGAGGTTCCAGGAAGGACCATTATCCCCAGCTGCAGAGTAGAGCACATTCTTCACCTCTGGTCGTGTCCTGACTGGCCCAAGGGCTACGGCATGGGCAATCTCCTGTTTCATCTGTTCAAAGGCTTGTTGCTGTTCCGGGTCCCACACTTCTTGCGTGTTACGAAGTAGAGAGGACTTACAATCTGGCTGTATTCTGGGATGTGCATCCTCCAGAAGCCTATGGCACCTAGGAAAGCTTGCGTTTCCTTCTTGCTGGTCGGTGGGGACATTGCTGTTATCTTGTTGATTACCTCTGTCAGGATCTGATGGTGTCTGTCCTGCCACTTCACTCCCAGGAACTGGATTTCTCTGGGAGGTCCCTTGACCTTACTCTGTTTGATGGTAAAACCAGTTTTCAGGAGGATCTGGATGATCTTCTCTCCTTTCTCAAAGACTTCTTCTGCCGTGTTCCCCCATACAATGATGTCATCAATGTACTGCAGGTGTTCTGGAGCCTCACCCTTCTCTAGTGTAGCCTAGATCAGTCCGTGGCAGATGGTGGGACTGTGTTTCCACCCCTAGGGCAGGTGTACTGCACACCCCTCCAGGTGAAAGCAAACTGTGGCCAGCACTCTACTACCAAAGGAATGGAGAAAAATGCATTAGCAATGTCAATGGTGGCATACTACTTCACTGCCTTAGACACTAGTTCATACTGAAACTCCAGCATGTCTGGCACAGTGGCACTCAACGATGGGGTAACTTCATTCAAGCCACAATAGTCCACTGTCAGTCTCCATTGGGCTTATGCACAGGCCAAATGGGGCTGTTGAAGAGTGAGTGAGTCTTGCTGACCACCCCTTGGCTCTCCAGCTCGCGGATCATCTTATGGATGGAGATCAGAGTCTAGGTTCATGCGGTATTGCCCACAATGCACTGTTGTGGTGGCGATTGGCACCTACTGTTCTTCAGTCCTTAGCAGTCCCACAGCAGAAGAGTTCTCTGAGAGACCAGGCAATGCATTCAACTGTTTAATCCCTTCTGTCTCTACAGCAACTATCCCAAAAGCCCACCGATGTCCTTTTGGGTCTTTGAAATACCCATTCTTCAGGTAATCGATACCCAGGATACATGGAGCTGTCAGAGACTGAAATGGTTAATGATTTACACATTCTAGGATTGCCAGGGGACTTTTGCAGGCTGGGAAGAGGCAGCTGGACCCATCCCCCCTGCCAGTGCTGCTGAAGGTGTCAAGTCCTGAAAAGGCAAGAAGAACCATGTTTACCAGGCCCCTCACAGGAACTCTGTGCAGACCCAGGAGATGTTGGAGGCTCGTGGCATGGCCCGGGACACTGTCCATGGATATAATAACTCATAACTTCTTTGAGTGTGTGGGCTGGAAGCTGCAACTACCAAGTTTCATCGCTGGACCCCGTGGGCGGTGACTATATACATTTTTCCACTCTCATCTTTTCTTTCCCTTACCCTCCCTTACCCTTATCCTATCTTTCCTTTCTCTCCCTTATGCATTTCCCCTAAAGGTTATCTTTATGCCATATTGCTATAGATGAGAGATATAGATGATAACACCCAAAATGGCAACATACCTGTTTACCTTTGAAACAAAATTGTTCTAAAATAAACCCTACATATATATGTTTTCAAACAGTGATTATTTAGTGTCGTTTCACTCTAATCCACCCCAAGGGATTTATTAATAAGAACCTGGGTTACCCCCTCCCTTTCTGGGGTGGGTCGTAAACAGGGGTGTCTGGACCAGTCACAATGGGGTGTTTCTGCTCACTTCAGCTTCCAACACCGTCATCTCTTGAGAGCCCCCTGTCACCCTGTCACTCCAGAAATAGAAATAGACTCCACCTCCACATGCCCTGATGGCATTAGAGTGCATTGTGCACCAGTGTCTACCAAAGCCCTGTCTTCTTGTGGTTCTGATGTGCTAGGCCATTGGATCCACACAGTCCAAGAGACACAGTTATCCCGTGCCTCTACCTGGCTAGAGGCAGGGCCCCTCTAGTGCTGGTTTTGGTAGTTGTGACTTTCTCCCTGTGAATACATCTGAATGGTCCCTTCTGGAAGGTTGGTGTGACAAATTATATGCGTGCAGGTACCCCAGATACCATGCTACAGCTAAAGTACTAGGAAAAATTTTATTTCCAAAAGTTGAAAATGCTAACAAATACGGTGCTAGTTACACCAGGCAGACAAAACGCAGAGCGCCTGTTCTCTCGGTGCCTTTTTATAGCCTGCCTGGCCCTCCTGTGGGGGCTTCCAGACATGATTGTGAGAACTTTATCTTTTCTTGTAACAAGGAGTCAACCTCCCTGGCAGGCAGAGAGAGAAATACACATAAAGCTATTCATGGGAAGAAATCCTCTCCCAGGCAGCAAAGTTTCCTTGAGTATTTTTTTTCCTCCTCAAGCAATTCTTCCAAAGGTTTTCTACACTTACATTCGATTCCCTCACTCAAGGAAAACATTCCCACCAGGACTAGAAATATAGAACATAATAGTGTACAGAGGCATGTGGCAAAGCATATAGGAAAGGAATGAACATGTAATGCTATGAGGTGAATGCCCCAGTCTTCCTGTCACGATATTAAACCGTTCAGCTAGCAAGGCATCACCGACAAGGTGCCTTAGTCACCATATGGAATCCCGCCGATGGCAAAGTCCCTCTCAATGCAGCTGGTTCAGCAGTTATGTGGAAGCAGCACATGCTGTCAGACTGAGAACAGTGCGTGTAGTGTTGAGACAGGAGGCAGCATATCAGCAACTGGACTGGGAAAGTTCTCAAATACAGAGGTTTTTGTGGACACTGGTGCAACATTTTCTGTGTTAAATCAAGAATTAAATGTTAATGTATCTTTGAATGTTATAGGAGCAACTGGCCAACATCAGAATGTATCGTTTATGAAACCTTTAAGTTTCAAATTAGGTAAGACCTTAGGTATGCACAAGTTCCTTTATATGCCTGATATGGTTTGAAGCTGGCTCCCTGCCAAGTCTCCAAACCTTACCACCAGAAGTCCCCCCCCCCCCCCCAACAAAAAAAAAACCTCAGGGAGAAGAGGGAGAAAAAAACTAAGAAAAACCCGAAAACGAGAGAGAGGACAACCAAACTTATATATATAAATATATTTACACTTATATACAATTTCACAAGGGAAAGGGAAAAGGGAAGGGGAAAAGGAACAAAACTAAAATAAAATATATATATATATATCCCAATCAGTAGCCCGAGATCTAGTAACTAAAGAACAAAAGAGTTAGCAAAGAAGATATCTCACTACTCTCCTGGGACAACCGAGAGTCGCTCCGGAACGATCGCCGGCAACCTCTGTCTCCCAAGGTCGGCAAGGCCTAGCCAGGCCTCGCTCCCCAACACGGCAGACTCAACAGCAGGGAACCTGCACCTCCAAGCCGCCGGAAGGAAAGAGAGTGAAGGCCTCTCCTCCTCTCTTCTTATAGTCTGGCTTACGTAAAAATCGTAGGGAATACTGGGTAAATCTGGACCCTTCCTTGGTTACAAACTGGTCACCAAGGAAGGCCTAGCCCAAACCACCACAATGCCTCATGCACCTAAATCGCTTGTAGGATGGGATTTATTAGAAAAATTGAATGCAGGAATTAAGTTTGAAAATGGGGAAATGCAAATTAAAGTAAGAGAAAATGAACTAATCTAAGTCTTAAGTCTTGCTTTAATTCAGCTACAGATATCGGGAGAAGTGCTGTCATCGATCAAGTCTTCCTGGGGATGTGGGCCGATGGGACCCCAGGAAGGGCTAAAACTGCACAACCAGTACAAGTAAGGCTAAAACCCAGAACACAATTGGTAAGAATCAAACAGTATCCTCTCTAACTAGAGGACAGAAAAGGGATTAAGGAGATAATTGACAATTTTATCAAATTTGGGTTGTTAATTGAATGTGAATCAGAACATAATACCCCTATATTGCCAATCCAAAAACCGGATGGCAAAAGTTATAGGTTGGTACAAGGTTTAAGGGCCATTAATAAAATTGTTGAAGATCTCCACCCAGTAGTAGCAAATCCATATACACTTTTGACCAAACTAAAAAATGAATATGTCTGGTTTTCTGTTCTAGACTTAAAAGATGCCTTTTTCTGCCTGCCTTTGGACCCTAAAAGTCAAAAATTGTTCACCCTTGAGTGGGAGAATCTGGACACAGGTCGCTGATCCCAGCTCACCTGGGCCGTATTACCTCAAGGATTTAAAAATAGCCCCACGATCTTAGGGAATCAACTTGCAAAAGATCTTGAAGAATGGACTGCACTGTCAGACAGCGAAGTCCTCCTGCAGTATGTGGATGACTTGTTAATTGCCACCAGGACCCAGGATGAATGTGGAGAATGGACTGTAAGCTTGTTAAACTTTCTAGGACTGAAAGGGTACAAGGTATCCAAAAACAAAGCCCAAATTGTCAAGAAAGAAGTCACCTATCTAGGATATGAAATCTCAGGAGGACAACGTCAACTGGGACCAGAGAGGAAAAAAGCCATCTGCAAAATACCTTTGCCCCAGACTCCAAAAGAACTTCGCACATTTTTAGGAATGACTGGCTGGTGTAGACTTTGGATCTACAAATATGGACTGATAGTCAAACCCCTATATCAGATTCTACAAGACGGGATTAAACAATTAGTGTGGACTGGGGAAGGTGTATTAGGGAGAGGTTCGAGGATATACTGAAGTTTGAAAACTCAGACACCATTGAAAGCTTAACAAAAACCAAGATTTATTATCAAGAGGGTGGCCAACAAAACAAACCAACCCAAAAGGGAGGAAGGAGGAGAGAAATAAGCCCCAGTTACCCAGTTATTGCCCATAAAGTTATCTTACCGACCTAGCATGCCCATAATTACCCATAGCAGAAGCGGCATCCTTGGAGAGTCAGTAAGTTCACAAAACTGGCAGGCGTCCCCACCAAAAGGCAACGTTGTCCTTGGTGTGAAGTTAGCTTCCCTCCCAGAAAGCACTATCTACTTTTATACAATTAACTGAGTGACCACAACCTCCCAGGTGTGGCCAGCACCGCCCAGCCAGAGGCCCTCAGTTCCACCTCCCGGTTATGTAAGTGCATCTCTTCTGCGCATGTGTGAGGACTTCGGAAATCCCCTCACGCACGCGCAGTATGCTTTGGGGGTCTTCCTTAATTGAGTCTGGGGGTGAGCCTTCCTCCCCTCCTCATCAAAATCTCCTTCAAATGCCCTTGGCAGACAATTAGCCAATCACAGAATACCAATTAAAACAGTTTATACGAGAAGCTCTCTTCAAGGACAACTTTCCCATTTATCAGTGCTTGTTTTCCCATAACTTGGCAGGGAAAGAGCAAAGCTTTCACAGGTGGCAGGGCCAAACACAGACCAAAAATATCAGCATAATTCACCCTGGTACAGAAGGTAAGCAAGCTTTCCATCAAGTAAAGAAAGAACTGATGCAAGCACCTGCACTAGGCCTCCAAGATGTGACCAAACCCTTCTGGCTTTTCTCACGTGAAAGGCAAGGGATTGCATTGGGAGTCCTAGCCCAGCAGGTAGGACCATATCGATGAGCAGTGGCATACTTCTCTAAGCAATTAGATGAAGTAAGCAAAGGATGGCCAGGATGCTTGAGGGCAGTAGCAGCAGTAGTGCTAAATATACAAGAAGTACGAAAGTTCACAATGGGACAGAAAATGACTGTTCCAGTATCACATGTGGTTTCAGCAGTGCTAGAACAGAAAGGGAGTCACTGGCTCTCTCCATACAGGTTTCTCAAATACCAAGCCATCCTAGTAGAACAAGATGATGTCGAAATCATCACCACTGACATCGTAAATCCAGCCACCTTTTTGTCCAGTTCAACGACTGCATGGGAACCAGCACATCACAATTGCATTGAAACAATTGGGGCAACGTATTCCAGTCGACCGGACTTTAAAAATACACCACTGCCTGAGGCGGAAACGTGGTTTACCAATGGAAGCAGCTATGTGAAAAACAGAACCCGCAAGACAGGGTATGGAGTAATGACTGTAGATCAAGTCATTGAAGCACAGGCACTTTCTGCCAGCACCTCTGCACAAAAGGCAGAGATAATTGTGCTCACCAGAGCATTGCAATTAGGAAAAGGAAAGGACATCAATATATGGACAGACTCAAAGTATGCTTTTGGCGTAGTGCATGCCCACAGAGCACTATGGAAAGAAAGAGGATTGCTCACATCTCAAGGAAAACAGATAAAGCACGCTGAAGAAATCTTAAAGCTACTCGAAGCTGTCCAATTACCAAGAAAGCTTGCCATTATGCATTGCAGAGGACATCAAAAAGGTAATACGGACCCAGAAAAAGGTAATCAATTGGCAGATCAAGAGGTGAAAAAGGCAGCAGAAAATGGCCAAGTAGGACTCGCATCCTTAATCCCTGATGGCAAGATCATAGAGGTAAGCTCTAATGTATCATATTCAAAGGAAGATTTAAAATTAATAAAAGATCAGCAAACTCAACTCAAAGGTAACATGTACCACTTAAAAACAGGACAAGTAGTAGTACCTGAAAGGGTACTATGGAAAGTTGTACAGGCAGAATATAACAAAACTCATTGGGGGGCAGATGTGATGCATAAACGTCTAAAGAAACAAATAATAGGATGAAATTTATACACTACAGTAATCCAGGTTACTAAACAATGCAAAACTTGCCTCTATTATAATCCTCATACAACCAATAAAATCGAGATAGGGACAATTGGCAAAGGTAACCTTCCAGGACAACACTGGCAGATAGATTTCTCAGAGCTGCCTAGGAAAGAGGGGTACCGATACCTATTGGTCCTAACAGATACCTTCTCAGGCTGGCCAGAGGCTTCCCTGACCCGAAGGCTTGAGAAGTTGTCAAGGTACTAAATGAAATTATCCCCAGGTTTGGAGTACCTGACATCATCTCTTTGGACCGAGGACCTCATTTTGTAGCTATTATTATACAAAGGATTAGCAACATTCTGCAAATTAATTGGCAGTTACACACTCTATAATGACCACAGACAAGTCGTCAAGTGGAAAAAATGAATCATTTGATAAAACAACAATTGGCAAAAATCTGTCAAGAAGTAAATCTGCTTTGGTACCAGGCTTTACCTCTAGCCTTATTGCGAATAAGGGTCAAACCTAAGACTAAAGAAGGGCTAAACCCTTTTGAGATGTTATACGGGAGACCCTATGGAAATTATTATCAAGGAGAAGAAGACCTCATACAAGTTGGGGAAGGATATATACGGGAATATCTGATCTCATTGAGTCAGAAATTAACAAACAAGCAATGAGTACTCGCTCAAGGGGAATAGACCAGCCCTTACATAACATTTCCCCTGGAGAGTGGGTGTATGTTAAAACTTTTTCAGGCCAACCACTAGATGAGAAGTGGAAAGGACCATACCAAGTGCTTCTGACAACCTTCACAGCAATCAAAATCAAAGAACAACCTACCTGGATTCACTATTTATGAGTAAAGAAGGCACCTAAAGAAACATGGACGTCAGAATCAGTAGGACCTACAACCCTCAAGTTTACTCGACACTAACCTTTGGAACTCTGATAAGTACAACAACTCTGGCTCAAGCCATTACCTTAGACTGGTCGTGGTCGCAGGCTTATATCGGATATTCTGGTATGTCTGGAAGAGACATTTCTAATTTAAACCTGGCCACTGTGGTCATGCACAAAGATGAATCATATTTAAAACACAATTGGAAGAAAAGGAATGAGCTTAGTACCTTAACTGGAATAATTGGGGAGGAAATACGGATAGGATGTAGAGGAATTAATGTATATCTGCCCATGAAAAACGAATTTCCCACACTCAAATCACTGTAAAAGACTCCATAGAATATAACAAGGGAAAAACGACTGGTCAGTCCGTCTGTGCATCTGATCAATGCTGGCACAACTTTACGTTGGACAAACCAGTTTCCATAGTATGTCTTTGGGCTACTTTAAAAGGAGACAAGGCATTATCAAAGAAATTTGTAATGGACACTGAAATAGACACCACAACAACAGTATCTACTTCAACAGTAGAGACTTCTGCTAAACTGACTCCTTCCTCATATACACCCTCAGAATGTACAGAAAAAAGTCATAATCTTTCTCTTGTAGGACCTTATGTAATTAGACAATCTAATGAGCCGAAGTTACTCCTGGACCCTACATATTCACTAAAAAAGGTCCAGGTAAAAATCCAAACAGACATATCCTCTATAAAAGGGGATTGTCGACCCTTCATTCTCCAAAGCCTTAAAGGATGGAGTGCTTGGTTGAGAACTAGATCCCACCATGAAAGAACATGAAAAGATCTAACAGGATGGTTTGGACCAGGACTAGGTGTATTAAATTCCATAGATCAGGAAATATTAATTAATAAACTCAGCACTGTAACCTCTGATTTGGGAAAACTGGAGGTACCACTAAGATCATCATTAATGACTATAGCTGAAACACAATATCTTACTGCAGACTTGATGATTTTGTTAGCTAAACACACATCTGAAGATTTTCAGGTTGTGACCAATTTTTTAGGTTTACAAGAAAATGTCTCAATAGCAATACAGTGTATCCAAACTCAGCAATGGATACAATCTGTAGCTGCGGGAATCATTAGAGAAGGAACATCAGGAATTTTGCCTCCAGAAATAAGAGAGATGATATCTAGAAATGACACCACAACCAAGTTTGAGAAAGAACATCAGGCATGGTGGCAATTAGTAAACTTCACATATAACTCAAAGCAGGAGTAGATAGAAGCATATGTTCTTACCATCCATGAGGCAAAAGAAAGGACCATATTTCCTGTCTTAGTATTAGGAACAATACACGGACATAGTAGTTAGACCCATGAGACATAATGTCTGGGCAAGCTATGATAGGGACATAGGGAGATGGCAAACTATCAGCACAGAAGCCTGTATACCCAGAGAACAACTAGAATATGTATGTGAAAATGCTGTAGCAGAAAAGGAGGATTTATGTTTAGATACCAAAGATAGTGTATGTACCTTTGAAATGTTCCCAAATACACAGGCACAGTCCCAAGTATACTATGTAGGCAAAGGATGTGCATGCATCAGGACACCTTGCACAAGTATAACTATTGCTGATTGTCATCATCATGGCTAGGCTTCGCGAACGAAGATTTGGGAAGGGCTCTACCCACGTTTCTTGCAAGCGCGTTGGTGGCTAAAAAGGCCAATATGAGATAGGCATGTCCGGTTGCAAAAGACACAGCAGAAAGACTCCTTAGATGGTATATTCTGCAAGGCTCGATTTCTTCTGCGTTGTCTTTTCTCCTCAAGGGTGATCCTGCGTGCTTTCTCAAAAGCATCAGCAGCGTTATAGATGGTGTGTCTCCAGACCTCCCGATTGGAGGCCAGAGTAGACCAGTTATGGTGATCAATATGCCCAAGGCTGAGTTGTTGCTTCAGGGAGTCCTTGTATCTTTTCTTCGGCGCTCCTCTCTTGCGGCAGCCAGTGGCAAGTTCACCATAAAGCAGGATCTTAGGGACGCGGTGGTCCTTCATCCTGGATACGTGCCCTGCCCATCGCAGCTGTGTTCTCAGTAACATGGCCTCAATACTTGTGATTGCTGCCTGTTCAAGAACAGATGTATTGGTCACATAGTCTGACCAGTGGATGTTTAGGATTGTACGGAGGCAGCGTTGATGGAAGCGTTCTAGGAGACGCAGGTGGTGGCGGTAGATGACCCATGATTCGGAACCATATAAAAGGGTAGACAGCACTATGGCTCTGTAAACACTGATCTTGGTACTTTTCTTCAAGTGTTTATTACGCCATACTCTTTTATGGAGTTTTCCAAAAGCACTATATGCCTTTGCTAACCTGTTGTCTATCTCCCCGTCAATCTTACCATCTGAGGAGATGAGGCTACCTAGGTAATTAAACTGTTGGACTGATTTGAGCTCTGATTGGCTGATGGTGATGTGGGAATGGTGGGGGACTTCCTGAGGTGCAGGTTGATGGAGAACTTCTGTCTTCTTTAAGTTGACTTCCAGCCCAAAGAGCTCAGCAGCATCTGCAAAGCAGGATGTTAAACGCTGCAGGGCTGCTACTGTGTGGGCAACAAGGGCAGCATCATCAGCATAAAGCAGCTCCCGGACAAGATGGTTTAGGGTCTTGGTGTGCGCCTTCAGTCGCCTTAGGTTGAATAGGCTTCCATCAGTACGATATCGAATGTAGATACCGCCCTGATCATCGAGGTCTGCTGTGGCCCTTTGGAGCATCATGCTGAAGAAGACTGTGAATAGGGTAGGAGCAAGAACGCAGCCTTGTTTCACACCATTCTTTATTAGAAAGGGCTCAGAAAGTGTGTTGCCATATCTGACTTGGCCGTGCTGATCCTCATGAAGTGAGATGATCATTTTAAGGAACTTGGGGGGACAACCTAAACGTTCCAAAATCTGCCAGAGACCTTTTCTGCTCACAGTATCGAAAGCCTTGGTGAGGTCGACAAAGGTTACATAGAGACCTTTGTTCTGTTCCCTACACTTCTCTTGCAGTTGTCTGAGAACAAATATCATGACTGTGGTGCTCCTGTTGGCTCTGAAGCCACACTGACTTTCAGGTAGAATTCCTTCTGCTATAGCGGGAATTAGTCTGTTCAGGAGTGTTCTTGCCAAGATTTTGCCAGCAATGGAGAGCAGAGCAATACCACGGTAATTTGAGCAGTCTGATTTAGTACCTTTCTTCTTATACAAGGTGATGATGACTGCATCACGAAGGTCTGAAGGTAGTTCACCTAGTTCCCAGCAGCGCACCACAAGCTCATGAAATTTAGCATGGAGTGCAAGGCCCCCATGTTTCCAGACTTCAGGTGGAATTCCATCAACCCCAGCTGCCTTGCCAATTTTCACCTGCTGTATGGCCTTGAGGGTTTCTCCTAAAGTGGGGGCAGTATCCAATTCGTATTTCACCGGTCGTTGTGTGATGGACTGAATTGCTGAGTCTTGGACTACACGGTTGGTACTGAAAAGAGTCTGAAAGTGTTCAGACCATCTATTCAGTATGGAGGTTTTATCTGTCAGAAGCGTTTGACCATCTGCACTGAGTAGTGGGCTATGGATTTGGTATGTAGGCCCGTATGCTGTTTTGAGGGCCTCATAGAATCCTTTGTGGTCCCCTGTATCTGCACAAAGTTGAGCTTTTGCAGCTAGATCGGTCCACCACTTGTTCTGGATGTCACGGAGTTTCTGTTGGAGTTTGCTGCATGCAAGACGAAAGGCTACTTTTCTTGCGGGACAGGATGGCAGTGCAAGGTGTGCTTGGTGGGCGGTTCTCTTCTTCCTCAACAATTCCTGGATTTCATGATTGTTTTCATCAAACCAGTCTTTGTTCTTCTTGAGGGAGAACCCTAGGGATTCTTCGGAGGATTGCAGGATGCAGCTTTTAATATGATGCCAAATTGCTTCAGGAGAGGAATCTGCAGAATCTGTGGAATGGTTATCAAGCTTAGTTTGAAGGTTTGCCTGGAATCTTTCTCTTACTGTGTCTGATTGGAGATTGTTAACTTGGAGTCTTCTCCTTGGGATACTGCCCTTTTTGGGTTTGAATTTGAGATTGAAATTGAGTTTACAGCGCACAAGCCGATGGTCTGTTTGACATTCTGCGCTGGGCATCACGCGGGTATGGAGGACATCGCGGACGTCTCTCCGTCGCACCAAGACATAATCAATGAGGTGCCAATGCTTAGATCTGGGGTGCATCCAGGTTGTCTTTAGGCTATCTTTCTGCTGAAAGATAGTGTTGGTAATGGTAAACTGTTGCTCCGCACAGAATTCTAGCAGAAGTCGACCATTATCGTTGCAGTTTCCAACGCCATGCTTGCCTAATATTCCTTTCCATGCTTCAAAATTTTTGCCTACTCTGGCGTTGAAATCACCAAGGATAATGATCTTATCATCTGCAGGCACCTTTTGGGTAAGGTAGCGCAGGTCAGCGTAAAATTTATCTTTTTCAGCAGGGTCAGCTTGGAGAGTTGGGGCATATATGCTGAAGATGACAACGCGTTGGTTGTTATTTAGTGGAAGGCGTAGGGAGATAATGCGATCAGAGTGACCTGTCGGCAGATTTTCGAGTTTAGGGACAATAGAGTTTTTGATCATGAAGCCGACACCAGAGAGATGTTTTTCGGTTCTGGACTTACCTGACCAAAAGAGAGTGTAACCGGCACCGTGTTCTCTGAGGCTGCCTTCCTCATGAAGGCGAACTTCACTGAGAGCAGCTATGTCGATGTTGAGACGGGCCAGCTCATGGGCAATTAGGGCAGAGCGACGCACAGGACGTCCGCTGTCCGCAGAATCGAGCATGGTTCTGATGTTCCAGCATGCTAGAGTTAATTTAGGTACACCTTTGGAGGCAGGTGCGTGCCTTTGTCTTTTGCTCTTTGTGCGACCGCATTGGAAGAAGATGCCCGTCGGTCTGCGGTTAACCAACCGGGTGAAGGTGGAGATGAGCTTTGTTTAGGCCACCTTTTCTAGGCCCCTCTCCGAGTGGAGCAAGCAGTGCTGTCCTTGAAAAGGCTGCTTGGTCATTCAGGGTGCTGCCCCAAGAGACTCTCATCTCCGTCAGTCTCAAATGACCAATATCCTGAACCGCCTGCATGCAGGGTTGAGTCTGCGGCTCCCAGTGCACCTTTCACCTACCGTTTCGACCCTCGCCCGTCGCTGCAGGACTTTTTGCATGTGGGTCACGGCAGCAGTAGTCTGGTGGAACCTGCTGACTCACTGCCCCCACCGCTTTGGCATCCGCCGGGAATCACAATGTCCAGAAGCAGCGAGGGAAGCAGGGGAGAACCACGTCTCCTCATAGGCTCCAGCCTGTTGCAGGATTCAAATTGTGTGAACAATTTCTATTGCATTTCTGTAGGCCTTGCTTGACATGACTTTAGAAGTTGTAAGCTGTAATGTTTATACTTATAGACTGCGTGAAAATATGTAATGTTTATACTTGTTAGCTGTGTGTCTAATTATAAGGTTTGAGAACATAGTATGTTTATAGCAAGAAAGCCTTGAGAAAGTACAGATAAAGGTACACCTGCAGATTTCAGAAA
>NW_020925179.1:177140-252274 GCF_003984885.1 Neopelma chrysocephalum
CATTTTGCCTGATCATATTGGTCGTTTGCATGTGTTCCTGAGCTCTCCGCCCACACCAGCCTCTTCCAGTGGCAGAACATTTCAGATGTGGCGATCCCCAAGGGGGGCTTCTTCGGCTTTGCCGGCTTAGCATCTTTCACTACTTGCACAGCCGGTCTAACAGCCAGAAGTCCCGTCTCCCTCAGGGAACGTGCAAAACCACCTATAGTGCTCTCAGTAATTGCGCCCATCAGTAAAAGCCTAGATCTCAAATCATCAGGTGCTCCATCTATGAACTGCATTTTAATATCTCTTGTCAGCAGAAGAGCATCAGGATCATACCCTGCAGTCAGGGCATGAGCTACCCCTATCTGCCATAACAAACTAACACCTTCCTCTATCATATACCAGGTCTGGAGAGACAATATCAGCTCAGCAAGGTCAGCATATGCTGCCAAGACCGCGGCACATAGCCATTGATACAGGGTGGGGGCTAAGATTTCCCATCCATCAAGGCCCTTCATGTTTCAAAGCTGGACATACTCTCTTTAAATCCCATGATCAGAAGCTATGGGAGTCAGCAAATCCTTGTTAGTCACAACTAAGGGAACAAACAGAGCCCCACTGTCCCACACTCGCAGAAGCCATGCTAGTACGCACTCCCCAGGCTTCTGCTGATAAGAACTGTCTAAGAACTGCCGTAACTCTTTTGGGGTGTAAGTCCGTGTGACTTGTACCCCCTCATGTGGCAAATTCAGCCGCCCCCCGACTTGTAGTAGGGGCTGGGCCGCTACTCACCCAGCAGCTACTGGGTCAGGCTCAAATACAGCCCCAGAGTCTGTGGACCCCATGCAAACACTTCCATCCCACCTCCCGGGATCCCATGAGGGATCCTTAATAAGGGCACGAACCCAGGAAGGCGAGACCTTACTTTTACCCTGCGCCTGATGCTGTTTACCAGTGATACGCACCACCAAGCATTCTATGATGTGTTGGAGTACCTGGTAGTGTTCTTCTTGAGCAGCTAACACAGCCTGCTCTAAGCTCTGTGCACATTTTAGGTCACCAACCTGCTCTTCCAGAGCTGCCACATAGTCTCTCAAAACCATAACTTCCTGGTCAAGACTTAAGTCCAGTGAGCAGAAACTAGTCCACTCTGCCTGCTAACATATGAGCAGACTTCGATGGCAGTTACAGAATCACAGAATCAACTAGGTTGGAAAAGACCTCTGAGATTATTGAGTTTAACCTATGACCTAACACCACCTGGTCAACTAGACCACAACACTAAGTGCCACATCCAGTCTTTTCTTAAACATCTCCAGGGATGGGGACTCCACCACCTCCCTGGGGAGCCCATTCTAATGTCCAATCACTCTTTCTGCATAGAACTTCTTCCTAATGTCCACCCTAAACCTCCCCTGGCACAGCTTAAGACTGTTGCTAGTTGCCTGGGAGAAGTGATGGACCCCCACCTGGCTACAACCTCTGTATTGGGTCTGGTTGAGCTGGAGTTCATTTCCCCACAGCAGCCCCCACAGTGCTGTGCTTTGCATTGGTAGCTAGAAGGGTGTTGATAACACACCAGTGTTTTGGTTACTGCTGAGCACAGCACCAACACTGT
Source organism: Neopelma chrysocephalum (assembly GCF_003984885.1). NCBI lineage: Eukaryota > Metazoa > Chordata > Aves > Passeriformes > Pipridae > Neopelma > Neopelma chrysocephalum. Next base: position 178,744 of record NW_020925179.1, read on the forward strand.
AACATTCCTTCCCCAAGTGAGGGCAAGATCCTTGGAGGGAACACAACCAGGCCAGCTGACTCAAACTGACCAAAGGGATATTCCATACTATATGATGTCAGCTCAGATATAAAAGCTAAGGCAAGGAGCAGGAAGGCAGGCATTCATTGTCTCCAATGGCTGCCTGCTGAGGAACTGTTACGTGGGCTGAAGCCCTGCTTCTCAGAAGTGGCTGGCCATTGGTGCTCATGGGAAGTAGAGAATAAACCTTGTTATCTTTCGCTTCGCTTTTGTGCGTGCAAGCTTTTGTTTTGCTTCTGCTTTAATAAACTGCCTTATCCCAGTCCACAAGTTGTTTTCCATCTTACTCTCTCCCCTGTCTGGTTGGGAAGGGGAGTGATAGAGTGGCTGGGTGGGCACCTGGCATCCAGCCAAGGTCAACCCACCACAACCTCCTTTCAGGTAGTTGTAGAGAGTGATAAGGTCTCCCCCAAGCCTCTTCTTCTCCAGGTTGAACAACCCCAGCTCCCTTAGCTGCTCCTCATAGGACTTGTGCTCCAGACCCTTCACCAGCCTCGTTGCCCTTCTTTGGACATGCTCCAGCACCTCAATATCCTTCCTGAATTGAGGGGCCCAGAACTGGACACAGTACTCGAGGTGTGGCCTCACCAGTGCTGAGTACAGGGGAAGAATTACTTCCCTGGTCCTGCTGGACACACTATTTCTGATACAGGTCAGGATGCCTTCTTGGTCACCTGGGCACACTGCTGGCTCATGTTCAGCCTGCTGTCAATCAGTACCCCCAGGTCCCTTTCTGCCTGGCCGCTGTCCGGCCACTCTGTTCCCAACCTGTAGTGCTCCATTGGGTTGTTGTGGTCAAAGTGCAGGACCTGGCACTTGGCCTCGTTGAACCTCATACCGTTGGATTCGGCTCATCTATCCAGCTTGTCCAGGTCCCTCTGCAGAGCCCTCCTACCCTTCAGCAGATCAACACTCCTGCCCAACTTGGGGTCATCTGCAAATTTGCTAATGGTAGACTTGATCCCCTTGTCCAGATCCTGAATAAAGATATTAAACAGGACTGGGCCCAACACTGATCCCTGGAGGACACCACTAGTGACCGGCCACCAACTGGGTGCAGCACCATTCACCACCACTCTCTGGGCCCGGCCATCCAGCCAGTTCTTAATCCAGCAGAGTGCACCTGTCCATGCTGTAGGCTTCCAGCTTTTCCAGGAGTGTGCCATGGGAGATGGTGTCAAAGGCTTTGCTGAAGTCTAGGTAGCCACATCCACAGCCTTCCTCTCATGCACCAGGCAGGTCACCTGGTCATAGAAGGAGATCAGGTTGGTCAGGCAGGACCTGCCCCTCCTAAATCCATGCTGGCTGGGTCTGATCCCCTGGTCATCCTGTAGGTGCTGCGTGGCCCTGCCTCTTGCCCACCCCCAGCCTATCAGCCTTTGGGGGCAGGGTGGGGTTGGAGAGACAGCCTTGATGCTGTGTGAGCACTGCTTAGCAGTAGCCAAAACATCCATGTTAGCAATACCATTCTAGCTACAAATACAAAGCAAAGCAATATGAGGAAAGTTAACTCCATCCCAGCGAGATCCAATACAGTCTCTCAGAAAATAAGAATCCAAAGATGCCTTGCAGGGTCATGGTTTGCTCAGGTTTTCTTTTGAGAAAGAAAAGGGAGGAGAGGGAGGTAAGAGACCAAGGAATTCATACATTTATTACCTGTATGAAATAAAACCTTTAAAGCCTCATGCTTTACAAAGCTTTCCCCTCTTCTACCTCCCTCCATTTTTCCCATGGTCTAACATCTATTATTTGGATAAAGACAAGGTTACCAAAGAAGATACTAACAGTCCAATAAAAAACACAAACAACAAACCAACTCCTCTCCTAACTACCAATTTTACATTCTTTGCAAAAATAAAAAAAACCAACACCAAAAATCAAGGAAAGAACAAAACCAAGCAAACCATTTCTGATACTCTATACACACAGATAGGGCATAGATTATCATTTGAAAGTGACTAAAGAGCTTCCACCAAAAAGTTTTCATTGTTTCTTTTAAAATACAATCTAAAAGTAGACATTAAAAATAATTCAAAATTAAGGCCGATGTAAGTATGCATGTACAACCTAAGTATACACATACAACATATTTGGAACACAACAACTATTTGACTACATTGTGAAAAGGTTAGACTAGTAAACATGAAGAGATAATGAATAAGGATGGTCATGGGTTCAAAATGATTAGTAATGCTTTACATGCCAAAAAATAGATTCCCTATATGATACAATCATTCTTTTCTGTTAAGTAAGTGATGTTAGAAACATCTGGAGGGGTTAGTTTTGTTTTTTTTTAAATAAGTACATAGCTTTTTATTCCATTTATATATACACTTTTTTCCTCATGTGAATATTTAGAAGATAATCTTTCATTTCTCTACAGTGTAGGTTCTTGGCATTATTGGAAGTGACTGCATCTAAACAATGATTGTTTAAATGTACTCAACCACTTTACTGCAAGACAAGGTCGGTTGTGTCCTATAGCTACCTTTTAAAAATTAGGTAAATATTCATCCTTGAAAAAAGTGTAAGAATGAGCTGATTTGTTCTTTATTATCCATTTCCTGACAGTCTGCTAACCCAGATCACCAGTCAAGAAGATAGAGGATTTTGCAGAAGAAAATCAATACATGAATATTTTAAATCAAGCCAAAAAAGTTCAAAAGTTTATTTCAATATTATCCCATAAGAAACAAAGTGGTAAATTCCTTCCTGCTAAGACATCTCCTCCTCTCACTTTGCAACTATTGTTTCTGAGAGAAAAAGGCATACCACTTAACTTTAAAATTTAATTTTCAACAGTCTTTCAGGGAAAATCTTGCCTTAAACATTTTCCAATATATAATCTACAAGTTTGCGCACATTATTTATTCAAAAAATTCTTCAGTTATTCTAGATGCCTTGCATCTACATCCTGTAGAATTATTACAGTGGCTTTAGATGGAAAAAAAAATTAAACTCTATAGTCAAACAGAGATCTATCAGTCATCCTTGACATTTCTCTAAACCATCCTTAAGCTTTGGATGTGAAATGGTATCTTTTTCAACATAGTCATTTCAGGCACTAAAAATCCAATCATACTTATTAGAATATCATCAGCAAAATCTACTTTGAGATAAACTGAACCATCAGAAATTTTTGTCTTTATATCCCTGGACCCATTGCTGCTTGTGAGGTTTCTATTAAGAGTTAAAATAAAAAAAACCTCCTAACTTTCAGTGTACCACGGATGAGGTGGAGGGGGAACCTTCAGGCCCTGGGTGTCAGCCCATTACCTAGAGGTGAATGCTCTTCCCCCCTGCCCCCCACCACGTGGCCCTGCGAACCCGTGGCCCTGCAAACCCGTAAGGAGCTCACACAGACCACTGCAGAGGGATGGACGAAAGAGCAAGTTTATTGTGGGGATAGGGGTTTATAAGGCTTTTAGGGGGGTTAAAAGGAACCAATTACAGGCTCAGGGTCTTACAGAAAAACCAATCAGGTAAAGAGTTAATAGCCAATAGGAAAGGGTTAACAAAGGCCAATGAGAAGACCTCAGGACATCTTCCCAGGACATTCCTGCATGGGAGATAAGAGTTCTTCACAGAGGGTGTCAGAAAGAAGGAGCAGTGACTTTGCAGAAATGCAAAAAGCCATTTTAAGATATGTTTAAACAATATTAAAAACTTCTGTTTCTATAACATTTGGGTTGTTTTCTTCTTTTTCTTCACCAGTCCATCTTTTTCAGGACTTTTTCCATCCTACATATGGTAAATCCATTGCCACATCAGTGTTGGCGTTTTTTTTGCAAGGAAAACAAATATAGGTGAAAGGTGGAAAAACTAAATCAAGATCACATGCCTCTACTGCTCTACAAGGAAAGGATTGCATATCATTCTCTGTCTGAACTGCTTTTGGATCAGTTTTTCAAAAACATACTAGTTCATTGTTAGCAGCTTGCTGTCAGAAGCGTGCTGGAATGTATGTCCACTCTTAACTAGGTCTATATAATTCCACCATTCTTTGGTAGTATTTTCCTAAGAGAAATCTGCAGAACTGTAAGTCTGATGTATGCTATTATGCTGTAAAAAGTTACTTGTACTATTTTAATCTCCAGCAGATACTGTTTTTTCAGAAGTCTTTTGCTTGCTGGTATATTTACAGTGCCATTGAAAGATGAATCACATGAACTTCTAGATGTATGTAGAAGCCTCTCAGTAATTAAATCTATGTTTCTCTTCATGACCCTTGACAATACTTCTTCCAGCTCTCTCTGGATTCCTTCTTCCAGAAGAAAGTAATCTTCCAAAGGAAAGTAATTTTAAAAGCCATCAACATTCCACAGGAGAAGAAATTTGTTCATGTGGATGAGGCAAAGAATTTCCAAATTCTCGTTACAAAACATTTTCATCATGTGCAGCAAGCAAACCTGAGGCTGTATGAAAATTGTATCTTCTACTGCAGTATCCACTTTCTAACGGTATCACAATATTTAGAGCAAATTCATTATTTTCATCAAGACTAGTTTAAAGATTTTCATTTGAAGGGCTTAGAGTTTGTCCTAATTCATCTACAGGTCTTGGAACAATTTGTTCACGATCAGTTTGTCCAACAAGGTTAAAGTTCTCAGCTTCACCAATCAATCTAGCAAGGACTTTTTTCTGAGTATACTCTAAGAACCTTCACTTCATCCAATTCACCAAAAATTTCACATTTTCTGGTTTAAGAAGGACTCCAAGACAACATGCAATATTCCCCTATACAGTGTTTTTTGTTCCAGGAAGAAGATTACTATGGAGAACAGGGACTGGTTGATATTCCATGCCCTGCATTTGATCTATCGCATCAGTTAGTTGCAGCATCTGCATATGAGTACACTTTGCTTCCCAGGATTCTTGGAATACTGTCGTGGCTTAACCCCAGCCAGGAATCAAACGCCACACAGCTGCTAGCTCACTCACTACCCCACCAGTAGGATCGGGGAGAGAATTGGAAGGGTACAAGCTAGAAAACTCGTGGGTTGAGATAAAGACAGTTTAATAGGGAAAGCAAAAGCCACACACACAAGCAAAGCAAAACAAGGAATGAATTCACTGCTTCCCATGGGCAGGCACAAGTTCAGCCATCTCCAGGAGAGCAGGGCCCCATCACATGTAACAGTTACTCAGGAAGACAAATGCCATCACTCCAAATGTCCCCCCCCTTCCTCCTTCTTCCCCCCACTTTATATACTGAGCATGACACCATATGGCCTGGAATGACCCTTGGGTCAGTTTGGGGCACCTGTTCCGGCTGTGTCTCCTCCCAACCTCCCACGCACCCCCAACTTTCTTGCCAACATGGCATTATAAAAAGCAGAAAAGGCCTTGGCTCTATGTAAACCCTGCTCAGCAACAACAAAAGCATCTCTATATCATCATCAGTGTTCAGCACTGTATTGGGTCTGGCTGAGATGGAGTTCATTCCCCCATAGCAGACCTCACAGTGCTGTGCTTTGCATTGGTAGCTAGAAAGGTGTTGATAACACACCAGTGTTTTGGCTACTGCTGAGCACAGCATCAGCACTGTAACATTCCTTCCCCAAGTGAGGGCAAGATCCTGGGAGGGGACACAACCAGACCAGCTGACCTAAACTAACCAAAGGGATATTCCATACCACATGATGTCAGCTCAGATATAAAAGCTAAGGAAAGGAGCAGGAAGGGGGGCATTTGTTGTTTCCAATGGCTGCCTGCTGAGAAACTGTTACGTGTTGCTGTAGCACTGCTTCCCGGGAAGTGGCCAGACATCATTTGCTAATAGGAAGTAGAGAATAAACCTTATTTTCTGCTTCGCTTGTACGTGTGCAAACTTTCACTTTTTTTGCTTTAGTAAACTGCTTTATCTCAACCTATGAGTCGTTTTCCATCTTATTCTCTCTCCCCTGTCCGGCTGGGAAGGGGAATGAGAGCAGCTTGGTGGGCACTTGGTGTCCAGCCAAAGTCAACAAGCACAAATCCAAAACACAACCCCATACCAGCCATTAGGAAGAAAATTAACTCTACCCCAGCCAAAACCAGCACAGATGCTCAAGTGTTGGCTGTTACTTCTTCATTTACAGTATTTTTTCCTCTGAGCTTCTGCAACTGTGAATGAACATGCTGGTTGGCTAACATCAACCAGTGAATCAATCTGTATGGAGTACAAACCAGAAAACTCTGTTTTGGGAGCATACAAAATGCAATCAGGCAAAATGGAATATTCAAAATCTCTTAGATCTGGTAAGAAGCCATCGTTCAAAGGAACTTCAACATGCCACATATTTGTGTGGCCAAGTTTCCATTCTCCTCCAAGTGTTTTTTGTTTGTTTTATTCCTATCAGTGCTGCTGTTCACACACGGTCTACTTTAAAAATTGACCCAAGAAGTTATTCTTCCATCTCATTAGCACTGTTGAGAACACAAGTGAGAAGCCTCCTTTACAATATAAACAAATTGGGATCTGTAAGTATTTGTACCACAGGGGTGATTTTTACACTTTCATAGAATCATAGAATCAGCGGGGTAGGAAAGGACCTCTGAGATCATCAAGTCAAACCCTTGATCCACTACCGCTGCGGTTACTAGACCATGGCACTAAGTGCCACATCCAGTCTCATCTTAAAAACCTCCAGGGACAGAGAATCCACCACTTCCCTGGGCAGCCCATTCCAATGCCTGATTACCCTCTCTGTAAAGAATTTCTTCCTAATATCTAACCTAAACCTCCCCTGGCACAGCTGAAGACTGTCTTACTGATAGTTGCCTGGGAGAAGAGACTGACACCCACCCTGCTATAACCTCCTTTCAGGTAGTTGTAGAGAGTGATGAGGTCTCCCCTGAGCCTCCTCTTCTCCAGGCTGAACAGCCCCAGCTCCCTCAGCCTCTCCTCATAGGACTTGTGCTTGAGTCCCTTCCCCAGCCTTGTTGCTCTTCTCTGGACCTGCTCCAGCACCTCAATATCCTTCCTGAACTGAGGGGCCCAGAACTGGACACAGTATTCCAGGTGTGGCCTCACCAGTGCTGAGTACAGGGGAAGAATCACATCCCTGGACCTGTTGGCCACACTGTTCCTGATATAGGCCAGGATGACATTGGCCTTCTTTGCCACCTGGGCACACTGCTGGCTCATGTTCAGCTTCCCGTCAATCCAAACTCCCAGGTCCTTTTCTGCCTGGCTACTCTCCAGCCACTCTGTGCCCAGCCTGTAATGCTGCATTTAATGCAATGAAAGCTTTGGAACTGACAACAGAAAGCTAGCCTGAAATATCAATGTTATCTAGAGATCCAGTCCAGGATTTGGCTATAATAGCACCAAATTTTTGTGGTCATTGTCTCAAGAACATCAGTGGTTAATAAGCTCTAGCTTCTTGATAGCTTTGGAAGTACCTATGCATGTTTAAATTGTATAACTGCACTTGGAACCTGGTTATCCCCTAAAGGGGGATGACCAAGGAGCTCAACCTCCTTACAGAATTACACCAAAGAAAAACTACTGTGAGTAAAAAACCACAAGGTTTTTGTCTTCTGACATTATAACCTGCAGCTAAGAAAAAATTATCCTGCCTTTAAGTTCACCCCAAAACTCCACCACTTAGAAAAAACTGAACAGTTACTTATGGAAAATAACCCATTTGTTTACTCATAAATGGGTCTAATCCCCAGCACGTCACGAAATTTTCAGTAAGTTTCTCATGTCGTCCATGCAGTCCTTAAACAGCCTATCACCCGTTTGGCACTGCTACCCTGTGCCAAGACCCCTGGGGGCGGTGAGGCCAGCTGTCACCCCGCATTCCTGCAGGCACCGACGAGCTGCAGTGGACTGCGATGGATGCTGAGACGAGATGGCCCGCCCTACCAGAGAGTCATATCGAGGACGAGACACATACCTCCCTACTCCTCAAACAGGCTGACTAGAGCCCGAGCCCCTTCCCTCACACCCTACGCTCAGCCGAGCCACCCCACACACTTATCTTGAGGCAGGGGCGGTGCCGAACGAGCGGGCAGAACTAGCAGGGCAGCCCACCTCCCATCATCCGAGTTGTGGGTGGAAAGGGAGAATACACCTGCTCTCTGCGAACAACCCCCAAAAAACCCGCGCAACTCTACAACCAATTGGAGGCGTAGCGCCCCGCGCGGCTTTAAGCATCGCAAGAACACTACCCGCCTCCTCTGGTGCTAGGGAACAAGCAGAAGGCGGGGTTTTCGCAGACGCCATTTTTTCAAAAAAAACCCTAAGGTCGCTCTCGTTCTCCTTTACTACCTTCCATTGTCTCCACTGTTCCTATCGCTCTTCTCGTGGCTCCTGTCAGGCAGGTAAAACAAACAAACAACCCAGGCACACTGCGGCGGTGTAGGATGGATGGTACCCCTCTCTTCGTGACGCTCAGGCCTGTCTCGCTGTAGTCCACACGGAGGGCGGGGCGAACTAGAGGCCATCCTTGCCCTGACGGGCAGCTGCCTTACCCAACGGGGCCGCAGTGGGCCCCCACGGGGGAGAGGAGGAGGTGGTTGGGCTAGTCGTCTGGCGGTGCTGGTGGATTTGCGTGTTGGTAGTGGGAGCTGCTCACCTTTTTCTCTCGTACGCGGCGGGTGCAGGTAAGCGCGGTTCAGAGGGGGTGTTGCTTGCGCTGGGGGTGGGGTAGGGGGGATGAGTTAAGCCGGGCTGAAGGAAGTGAAGATGTTGATCGTCCCCCTCTCGGCCCTGCTGTATGACACAAATGCGGGAAGCCTGAGTCGCCGCCGGGCCCCAGGATTTTCGTGGACTCTCGCGGAGACAGTGCTCTTCCCCGCTGCCGGGGCTGCGGAATTGGGTAGGTCCGGGGACTGCTGCGTGGAGAAGGAGGGGGCCGGGAGTGACTCCTCCTTAGCTAGCGTGGTTTGGCGCAACCTGCGGACCCGAGGAGCCACATCTATTCTAAGGGAAGGGCGAAAAGGATGATCTGTGTCTGCCAGCAGCCGTCGCGCCTTGGCGGCCTTAGTGTGAGCATGGCGGCCCAACCGGTTGCGGCTCCCGGAGTGGCGATGTGGTGGAGGCAGATTGCACTAGCGAGTGCGCCCTAAGGCGGAGGGGGGGCAGTCGCTGCCGCATTCTAGCGCCTACCCTGAGTAACTGTGGATGGGGTGGTGAGTTTTGAGGAATTATGGTGGGCAGAGAGGAAGAGGAGTGAGGGCGTTCTCTGCTGTGGCCTGTGCGGAAGCAGCCGCGCCAAAACGATTGGGGAGCGCTCTGCAGCAGGGCCTGCTTTTAGGGGAGACCGGAGTTCTCGTGGCGGGGCTGTTGCGCTCTGTTGGCTCTGCTTGAGCTCGGGTGAGTGCCTCTGAGTGCCTCCTTTGTGTCTCCCTAGTCAGAGTGGGGGAAATCTTGTGACCGCGTGGTGGTAGTTTTTCGGCTCACGGCTCCGCCTAGCAATGCGTAGGCGCCATTACAGCAGCCGCCATTTCTGCTGGTCCCCGTCACCGCGGAGGTGGGTCTCGGACTGCGGGGCTTATATAACGGCGCCTTTCTCCCTCCCGTTTAGGGAGTGAGCTGGGATTTCGAGCGCTCGGCGGCTGGTTGGTTTTAGAAGCTGTGCGAGAGGTAAAGGTGAACGTCAGCCCAAGCACTGCTGGCGCGTGGGCTGCGGAAGGGGAGGCGTCCGGGCGGGAAGGACCGTTTGTCCCGGAGGGAGTGAGGTAGAGACGCGCCGGCATCTCCTAGCCCTCTACTCATGTCCGTGACTGCTTTATCCTTTCGATGTTTTCAAAACATTGTGTGAGCCAATTTAATCCCCCAAACTCGATTTACACAACAGAGCATAATAACTACTTGAGAGCATCTTGTTCTTCCCCCCGCAGCTCTAGAACTTTTGGGAGGGTCGTAAATAGAATAGAGTCTGGAAGAGTTAGCCATTTGAACCTGGTGAAATTTCTCTTCCTGCCCCCATCCCCGCGTTCTAGCAGCGTCTGTTTTGAGACTTGGCTATTCTTCAAGCGGTGCTTTTCTATTAGGGGCTTGGAAATACTGGCATGTGCTGGGAAGGCAGTCTCTCAGCAGCAACTGTAAAAGAGTGCATGCCTACCCGGCAGTGCTTGCTGTTAGCCTGCAAAAACAGGGTAACTTACAAATTAACAGATGATTGAAAGGATGTTTTAAAAAGTTTAACGTACCTCGCTTTTTCTTCGTGGATACGTGTGTCAACCGTTTGTTCAGGCTATGAAAGTTGAACAATAAAATCCAAGGGGGGAAGATAGCGTTCTTTGTTTGGCCGTTATCAGTACAAATTAATTTTTTAAGACAATAAGGTGCAAAATTTTTCTGCCTGGACTTCTAATTTGTTTTACAAGTATTCTCATGTGGACTTAGCAAAAATAGATCTTGAAAGAGGTACCTGTTTCACAAGGTCAAAAAAGGTTGCTTTTGACATTCTACATGCATGTACGCAGAGGTTATACATTACAGTGTGCTATTTTTAACAGAATTTTTCAAGTGTGGCTTGTGTGTAATTTTTTGTTCATCTGTTATATTGAATGGAAGGTGTGCTAGTAAGTTGATAGAAAACGTATTATGATCACCAGCATTAATTTTATAACTTAGTCTAAATTGTTTAGTCTAAATTTAGAACTAGCAATTAGCAGATTGAAACATAAGGTCTCTTAAAAAGGAAATTCAAGGTATATATTATATAACATCCTAAAAGTAGGAACCAGATAATTATTCACTTTAAATATCTGAAAATCATTATCAGTAAATGTGATTGCTTAAAACTAGCAAATGCTTGAAAACTTAGCAGGTTTGAAATAATTCAGAGTGTAATTGTGTGTCTGTAAGCTTTTGTACTTGATTATTATTTCTCTTCTTAGTGATGTATTTGGCCTTGTTTTCTCATTTATAAAGAAAAGCTTAGCAGCAAAATCTCAGGTCAAAGCCCCATTTTCAGTTGTAGCAAGAATCATACCTGTAAGTGAACAGAGCCTGACCTATGCTGTTTTCATAGGCTTCTGAAGCGGTAGGGTTTTGATCCCGCCCAGAGCACTTGAGTTTTGCTCTGCAAGTGTATATAAAACTGGTAAGTTCTAAAAGCAGGCACCTCTTTTTGCTTTTCCCATTAGTATGATGCACAATTAGCTTTTTTTCCCCACAAAATAATGTACTAGTTCTTTTTTATTCTGCAACAGGTTTCATCTTCACTCCTAAGAATAAGAGGTAATGGAGACTGAACAACAGGAGGAGACCTTTACCAACACAGAGACAAATGGTAAATTTTTTAAAGGGCTATTTTATTTTGGGGGGATTAATTTTTTTGAGTCTTGGTATTTCAAGCTATTTTGGAATGCTTTAACTTTATCATGTTTTCTTTAATCTTTTAAGTGTCCTGTGTGGTTTTATGTGATTTTTTTATCATGAACATGTAATTTTTCTGTGGGAGTATTTTAGACATTGTTTAAGTATCTAAAAGTTATAAGTAAAAGATTCAAAAATATTTGATAGCTAAATGCTCAGTACTTGTATGGAAAATGCGATCATGTAAAAATACTGTTAGGCGTATCTATTACTACATTTTATTTATTGCAGTTATTACTTTGAAGGAATGTGTGTGTATATATATGTGAAATATATCTAAATATTAGCTAAATGAAAAGCCTTTTGGACATAATTAGTGAAGAAGACTTAGAGCATTAGTATTGAGTTGACTCAGGCCAGTTTTTCAAAGTGATTTGAAATACTGCTTTCCTACTGTTTCACCAGTATTTCAGTATTGGACAAACTACTTTTGATCTTATGGGCTTTAAGGTTTTCCCAGTTGTAAAAGAAATACTAAGTAGGTGATGCAGCACTGTTGTAAACAACGTTGTAATTTTATTCACTAAGTTTGCAAAATTCTCATTCCAACTGTAGTTCATAGATTTGAATAAGTCTTCAATAATTAATTGATATGTAGAATGATGTTTCTGTGCTATATATACTCAGGGTAGATGTCAGAAGTTAGCACTGGGCTAATAGCAGGGAATGCTTCACTAGGAATACAGTGCATAGCTTGATATACAGTTTTATCGTGACTTAATAAATTAAATATATATTTGTGTTTTCCCCTCTATGGACCTGTCTACAGGCAAACGTCCTGCAGAAGATATGGAAGAAGAACAGGCCTTCAAAAGATCTCGGAATACAGATGAGATGGTTGAATTGCGCATCTTGCTTCAAAGCAAAGTATGCTTTTTCAGTATCACTCTGTTCCTGCTTATACCATTGCTTAAGACCGTGGTAGCAGTGAATGTTGTGGTGCATGTTTAGAAAGAATGTGTGCTTTATTTAAAATAACTTATTAGGAATATTTGTAAGCGTGATAGTAGAAGTGTATTGCAATGGTATTACCTTCAATATTTTTTTTCAAGGATGAGTAATGATCTGTGGGACTTCTCTGATTTAAAAAAAAATGTATTAATTGAAAAAATAAAGAAATAAACCAATTCTCATGTTTAAGTAGAACGTAATTGTTTCCAGAGGACCGACTGTGTATTAGTCTTTAGAAAGCAATTAGTCTTTAGAAAGCAATCAGTTTAAAGAATGATTAGCTTATGATTGTAAATTAAATATGAGAGGCAAGATGAGGACTTCCTCAAGATTTTAGTAATTTTCCCAGATTTAGTAAGTCTACATGTATCAACAGGAGGAAATAAGGGAATAATGTTTCACGGATTGCAATTGCTTCATTGACTAGTATAAATTGTCACAGTAAAATTGCTGTTTATGAATCTCCTTTAGTGTTTCCAGTTAATGCAGATGTTTGTGCTGTCTGGAGTAACTCAGTCTTTTGTGTCGGGGTAGGGGAATGTTACTTTAGCTCTACATGGCATTTCTGATGAATAGTCAAGTTATGTGTAGTGCTGCAAAATATTTGTGGTGCTGTTAGCATCATATATGAACTGCATAATAAAAGCAATAATTTTGCATGTAGTTCTTGAAATATTCTGGTAAGAAATTAGTTTTACAATTGCCCCTCTTGAATATCTGAGTTTATTCCCGTTGATTTTAGCAACTGGAGAGTAGCGATTGTTTATATTGGCTTTACATTGTTCAGACCGTATCTACTTGAGAGGTCAGTTGAGTCACATAGGCTTCAATCAAAAGTAGCATTTGGAATTATCAAATGTTTGGAGTGGAAAATGAAATTTGCAAACATTAAAAAAAAAGTGATCAAATAAATTGGCAAAATCCTTGATCTACATAACATGCATGAAATCCCATAAGATATTTTTTCAGTCATACTCTAACTATGAGATGGTTGGGGCCCTGAGCAACCTGATCTAGTGAGTGGCATCCCTGCCCATGGCAGGGGGGTTGGAACGAGATGATCTTTAGGGTCCCTTCCAACCCAAACCATTCTATGTTAAACATGACAGATACCAGGATAGACCCCTGTGGTACCCCACTTCTTACCAGCCTTCAGGTGCGGTAAGATCCAGTAACTATTACCAATCATCTAACCAGTTTTTTATTCATCTGCTTGTCCAGCTATGATTCTATGAGAATACAGGTAGAATTGCCTAGAAACTTAAAATTGAAATTGTATTGCTGAGTATTTTTATGTCTTTCCAAAGTTCAGTGGTAAGAGCTGTATTGACTTTTTTTTTCCCCCCCATGGTAAAACCATGTCAGTTTATGTTTTGATTTAATTTGAACCTTTCAAAAGCAAAACAAACCCCACCCCGCCCCTAAATGCATCCCACAAGGGAATGCAAAAATAGACACATTGTTCTTAGTCTTCAGTTCAAAAATGTAGTCCGTGTGCTGTATTAGCATAACATAGTTTCTGAAAACTATTTTCCAGAATGCTGGAGCAGTGATTGGAAAAGGTGGCAAAAATATTAAGGCACTTCGTACAGATGTGAGTATACATGAGTTTGAATTAATTTAACACCAATTCTTTCAGAGCATTGCATTGAAAACTTGATTGCTTACATTTCTGGAAATTGAGAAATTCAAAACTAGACAACAATAATCTAATTATAAACCATTTATAATTGTTAGAGGAGATAGCTTTAATTTTTAAATTTGTGTTTTAATTAAAGCCCAGCTCAAGTTATGTGGGAGGAGAGGTTTATATGAAACCTCTTTGCTTTCAAACAAGGTACCTCTAAATTACACACCTTAAATAACATCTATAATTAGAAATATTGGCAAAGCTTAAAACTCATAACTATAACATTTCCCATATATGTGAATCAATTATAGTGCTATTGAAAACTATTGCTGGTGGCTGCCTTAACCCAGTGATAAAAGAATTCTTTAACTTCCTTTAAAAAGAAAAACCCCAAAACATAACGATCCATTTGGTTTTACTTTAACAGTGTGGACATAAAGCGCAAAAACATTCATGTTAAGGTTGCATGACTTAAACACAGGTATAGAATAGTAAAGAAATGTTCCACTTGGAAGCATTTTTAAGTGGTCATGACTTATTTACCTATTCATATTTTATATGGGTTAACTCTTGTGATTAGACATGTTCAGCGTAAATGTTATGTATTTATAAAACTTGGCAATGCTTCTTAAATTCCATTTGTTTACACTCATGTACTTAGCCTCGACTACAATTTTGGCAATTTTTTTCAAGTAAGACTGTATTCAACACAATATTTGCTAATATATCATCACAGAATCAGTTCCATCTAAGTTCACAAACTTTAGCAACCAGAATTGAGGATTAAGCTGAAATGGTCAGGAGTCATACATACACTCACTAACTTTGGCAGCTAGGGGCTTTTTTGTTTAAGTAAATAAACACATCACCTTAGTCCAGATAATTTAACTAGTCTGGAATACTAACTTTCCCAACTTGCCCAAGGTTTCAGTAATATGGATCTCAACAGTTTTTGTGCCTACGTTTATGAGACGGCCTGCTACTGAAACATCATTATGTTAAAATGTAGTTTAGTCAGATAACTCATGAAGATCCATACTGTTAAGCCATAGTTGATGTAGCAATCCATTATTGTGTTAGTCTTCAGAACAACTTAAACTTGCTTCATTAACTGAGAGTAATAAGTATAGTTTGTATTAAATTAAAATTTATTGCTTTTCCCCCTTTTCCCTCTCCTTGTTTTTTTGGCCATATATCTCCGTTACCCATGTACTGGATCGACTTGCCCCTGCGTTGCCCACCATGACGTTGGCCCATCCGCCCCTGAACGCCCATGTGAAAACCCTGGTTGGCTATGCCCAAAAATGTGCTCGTTGCCAAACGGGTACCATACTTGACAACTTCTGATTGAATGCCCATGCCCAATGCCAACATCCACGAACGCCAATGACCAATGCAGTACAATGCAAGTGTTTCAGTCCCAGACAGCAGTGGCCCCGAGCGGTATGTCCCAACAGTTTATGCCTCACTGCCTAATTAGAAAGAGAGAAATGTATTTTATTACCTGCCTTTGATATAATTAAATAGCATCCCCTTATAGACCGTGTATTGTTTTTTTAAAGTTTTCTGTCTTATTTTCCCCATTAAGTCTTTTTGTCACTGAACTTTTACGTGAGTTGGCCACCCAAACAATCCACTAATTTTATTTCAATGGAAAAAGAACAGCTTCAAGTGTTGTATATTCACTGCATTATAAATCAAACTGTTTCAAGAGTCTCTTGCTCTGGTCTTAGTGGCCCACCTTTCTCCCTCCCAGCATTGTCTGTTCATAATTATTTCTGATAAAATACTAACTCTAGTTCGCTTTTCTTCTCATTTGTGTTACATTTTTTTTTGTTTGTGGGTTTGTTTTTTTGTTTTGTTTTTTTTTCCCCTTGTATTTATATTCCATTTTTTGCAGAGCCCATTAGTAATCTAATTTCTAGCTGGTGTCTCAACCTTACTGCAGATATAATGTTGACCACTTACATATCCCCACTTTTTCTACAGAAAGGTGTGCTAGTTTAACCAATGTAATGGCAAGGGTATACTAAATTAGTGGTGGTGGGGAAAGTGAATATTCACTCATACTTGCAGTTCTGCGTCAATTTCTTGCCTGCTTAATCTGTCTGAGCCCTTCCAAAAGCTTTCATGTGCTCTCATTCTCTCTGCAAGATCTATCTAGCCTTAAATTCATCATGCATATATATTGGGCATAAACAAAGATGCATGTGTTGTAAATCCAGTGAACAGCTTTACTTTAAATGGGGTATATTAATTGTAAGTTCTTCTGTGTAGTCAATCTTGTTAGAATTTTGTATATGATTATGAATACTAAACTTATTTCTGCTACTTTCCACCTTCTCCATGTTTTCTGACACTATGACCTCTAACAGTATCTTGAGTATAAGTGCAGATACAGAGACAATTGGAGAAATCTTGAAGAAGATTATCCCTACTTTAGAAGAGGTATGTCTCTTAGGTTTATTTCTTTTTCAGAGGTATAAATTTAGATTTTAAAACAAGATAATTATAGATGATTGTGTGCTATTTTTGATATGGTAATTTAGAAAATAAAACCCAGCCTTTTTTGAAAGAAGGCCTATAGCGCTCAATGTATGTCTTGGCATTTTTTTTGGTAGCGGACAATTTCTTCTTAAAAAGTTAATATTTGGAACAGCCTCCTCCCCTTCAAAACACCTGTTTCCTGACTTGTTTAGTTCCCAATTTGAAGTAACTCTATTGTTATTTCCATTCTGCCTTTGCTTTGTAATCGTGTGTTGCACTGTTGGATATATTAAAATTTTATACAACAACAATATTAATAAAAGAAATAAGGAAAGCTAATTTGACATCACCTCGTGTTGAGGCAAAGCACTTAAAAATATGTGATTTTTATTGTAGCAAATACAGTATTACAGTTCAGCAGGAAGTTAAGTCATACCATGCTGTTTGGAGAAAAATCTTAACAAAGAAAACCAAAATTAGTATTTTGATTTTTCAATTATTTTTTCCCCTGACTAATATTTTATTCTTGTATGCATCTTACAGTATCAGCACTACAAAGGTAACGACTTTGACTGTGAATTAAGACTTCTAATTCACCAAAGTCTAGCAGGAGGAATTATTGGTGTTAAGGGTGCTAAAATCAAAGAACTCAGAGAGGTACTGTTTCCTATTCTTTCCAGATTCTGCTTTTATTCTATTAAAAAAATTAGATTTTTGTGTTCATGAGCAGTGAGTGTAAGCATCGTCTGAGACTTATGATCCTTCAGAACATATTTCATACGTGAAGTGGCTGTTGGGGATAAAGCCTAGAACATCTTATAAAGCTTTTAAGCATATTAACAGTAATCTTTAAAAATAAAAGATACTTTTTGAAATTAAAATGCCATTCATCACTCCTGGAATGAACTGCTGAATAGACTGTTGGTGGTGTTGGACATGGAAAATGGTTTAGCGTCAATGCATCTCCATAAACTCTTAATGATGATAATTTAAGAGATGTTCGAATATTGCTATAAAAAAGTAGTGTGGGGTGGGTTTCTCTTGGGGATTTGTTTGTTTGTTTAGTTTTTGGTTTGTTGTGGGTTTTTTTAAGTTTCACTTCCTTGAAGACCACTGTTTCCTTTGTAAAGGAATGAGGTTTTGTTTTAAAAAGCTAGTGGTCTCTATCAATCTATAGTGTTTTTTTCTATCCTTTCCTCACATTGTGTCAAAAGCAATTCCAGGTCAGTTTAGGCATACGCTACTATTTGTGTGGACTGAGGGGAAAGCAAGATAACTAGACATAATCCTGGCAACATTGCTGTCTTGGATCCAAAGAATGTTTTTATGACATATGAAGGTTTATAAAACCTGTAAGCTTACAATGAATATGTGGTCCTTTTGCTCATATTTGATTAAATGACCATGTAGATGATCCATAATTGAAAGATTTCAAAAATTTTTCCTTTTCACTAGCATTTCATACAAACTGATGTCATTGCAGGTCTTAGAAATGTAATATCCTAAGATTAAATTTGTTGTAAGAATTCAGAAACCAAGCATTCACTTAAAATGACTAGAAGTTTAATGATTTTGTTTGATCATTTCTTTTAAAATGTTTCAGTATGTGTCTTACCTATTTTGTTTTCAATAAGTTTATAAAATTGTTTAAAATACTTCTATTTGAAGGTTTTGGGGGTTGTTTTTCTTCTCTTCGACAGAACACTCAAACCACCATTAAGCTCTTTCAAGAATGTTGTCCTCATTCCACTGATAGAGTGGTGCTTATTGGTGGAAAACCTGATAGAGTTGTGGAGTGTATCAAGATTATCTTGGATCTTATCTCTGAGGTAATGTGTCTTAAACTTATTCTTTCATTGGTATGCATGAAAGTCAGGATGATTTGGCTGGAAAATTATATCTTTCCATTTCTATTTTGAATTCAACGTCTCTTCTTCAGTAACAAAATAAGCGTTGGACTGTTAGCACCCTTTGAAATTATTCCTGTCTGCTAGAATTGGAGTGTACCTTATTGGAGAGAGAAGACATTTTTGGTTCCAAGGGACTTAGTCATGCTTTACATGTCAGTAAAATAAGAAAATTTAAATTGGGGAGAAATTAAAACAAAGTTACGTGACACCCATCAATAATAGCGGTTTCTCTATCATAGTTAAGCTCTCAGGAAGCATATCGCCATTTGCTTATCAGCATTGCAAAATAAAGAACGTGTTCAGCATGTATAAATTCATATTTATACATTTAATATATTAGTTTAATGAAATATATTTTTTTTTGTTTTATGTGTGTGTGTCTTAGTCTCCAATTAAAGGACGGGCCCAGCCTTACGATCCCAATTTCTATGATGAAACGTATGACTATGGTGGCTTTACAATGATGTTTGATGATAGAAGGGGACGTCCAGTAGGCTTTCCAATGCGTGGAAGAGGAGGCTTTGATCGAATGC
Source organism: Neopelma chrysocephalum (assembly GCF_003984885.1). NCBI lineage: Eukaryota > Metazoa > Chordata > Aves > Passeriformes > Pipridae > Neopelma > Neopelma chrysocephalum. Next base: position 197,635 of record NW_020925179.1, read on the forward strand.
CTCCTGGTCGTGGCGGACGACCTATGCCTCCATCAAGAAGAGATTATGATGATATGAGCCCTCGCAGAGGACCTCCACCACCTCCGCCAGGTCGTGGTGGCAGAGGTGGCAGCAGAGCTCGTAATCTTCCTCTTCCTCCTCCACCACCCCCTCGTGGCGGGTAAGCTGTTGCATAAATGCATTGTACAAAACTCAAGTTGAGTAACATTTACTGAATTGTGCTCGTGTTTCCAGGACTTGTTTCACGCTCCATGTTAGTAGTGATTATGCAGGATTGAGTGTGCATTGCGCCAGAAAATTTTGAAAAATATTTGAATTAAGTTATTTCTGCAGTATTATCAGGACTAATAGTTCTGTAACTTTATTTTATGTCGTTCAGAACTAGGCTAAAGCATTCAGAAATTCATAATTGTGTGCAAATCATTAAAACTTGAATTAGAATATATAAACTAGTTTATAACATGAGTCATGTGCTGCTGCTTTTTCCTCATTTTAGGGATCTTATGTCTTATGATCGAAGAGGTAGACCTGGAGACCGTTATGATGGAATGGTAGGAGTTAAAATTCGTTTTATTTAGTAAATACAGTTAGCACTTTGAATATCTGAGGAAACTGTTCTTGAATACGTACTTTTAAGTGTGGGGCATGTGTGCTTCTGATAAACTTTGATATCACCAAAATGTTTTGGCCATACAAATGGTCTCCCCAAGAATAAGACTGGGGTATAAAGAGTATTTGGGATGTGATCATCTGTGTGGTTTTGGTTTGTGGGATTTTTTTTTTTTGGTTGGTTGGTTTTCCCACCTACCATCAACAATGGAATAGAAAGTTGGTAGAGCACAGTCCCTGCAGATTTTATTACCCAGACCTTCTTGTAGACTGTTTCTTTTTAATCAGAGTGACAGAAATAAGAATTGGGAGGCTTTTCAGATTGAGGAAACATCTGTTGGAAAACATTGTTCTGACACGCTAGCAGAATTTGAGAACATGAATAATATCTTTAAAGAGCTCTAGTTGGTCTGGCAGATGATTGCTTTTTCAGTTCAGTTCTTGTCTTTATGCCGATTTCTGTCTGCAAAAAAATCTACTGTAATTTCAAATGTTTTGGAGCCAGGACCACTGATAAGTTGAATTTTAAATGAAATTAGGTACATTTCAACCATGTTGGGGGATGGGGAGAATTAAAAAAGGATTAAAGATTACTCTTCCATCTTGTACTCTGAAATGTGACTTCCTGATAGTCATTTATTGTATCCTCTTTCCTGGGAAGAGAAATCATAGGTATCTGGGAGGTAAACCTCTGGTTAACAATCTTTTTTCTTTTTTTTTTTTTTTCTTCCCCTCCTCTGATTCTGTTTGGCCTCTTCCTTAAGATGACAGGTTAGATGAGATTATTTAATTTTAAATGAATGGAAGAGAAAGAAGAGGAGCTATGAAATGGGCTACCTAAATGAGATTTACACATTGCCATCTCCTAGGAGGAAGAGGCAATTACTTCCAGTAACATACTGGAAGCACATATTAAAAGAATGTCAAAATTGAGGCACCAGAAGCCTAGCAGAAATATTGAAAGGAAAGATTTGCACTTAAAATTACCAAAAACAGACACCCCCCCCAAAAGTAAACAAACCCACAACCAAACAAAAAAACCCCACAACATAAAACCAGCAAGTTGTCTATGCTACTCAGGATCTTAAGAAACTAGGAGTCATGAACTAGACCTCTAAGATCACTTATTCGTATTTTCATGTTTTCAAAGCTCAGGTTTTGTGTTTTTGTATTTGCAGCTGGTAAAACCAATGTTAGGGCATATAAACAGAGCAGTCTGCCCTTCCTTATATATATGGTTGAGCACAGTCTTCAGCTTGGGCAATAGTGTGTTCTAGTTCTGTTCCGTTCCATTTAGAATAGAAAAATCTATTTGAACTCTGTTTAGTCTGACTTTGATCAGGCTGACCTTGGCTTTCTTGACATGACTTTCTACAAATAAATGGGAGTCACCTCTGCTCTTTTTCCATGTTCTGAAAAGCAATTCTATTTCCTCTTCACAGTAGAGCCGCTCATGGCTTTGGCTGCTTTATGCATGAGTTTTATAGCCTGCCTACAACGAGGACTGCTTTCTGACACAGATCATATTTAATTTTTAGTTTTAGTTAACCATAGTCCCAGTATCCTTAACTGTATAAACACATGAGAAGTCTTTCCATGGATTGTGAGGCTAAAGCTGGAAGTGTCATGCCAGAAATATAAGGTCTTGAGCTACTATGTATTTCATGTAGAAACCATTCTCTAGCAAAACATTTAAATTAAACCAACATCATTGTGGTTTGTGAAGTAATGCATGGGAAAGGCTACTTTCAGAGAGCAGGACTGCCATTTTACATAAATGCATTAAAAGGCAAGAATAGAGTCTCTTTCAGGACCAACGTCTTGGAAATGCTGAGTCTACAGAAATCCTCATTTTCTGCCAGTTCTCTAAAGGTGGAAAAGTTCAGTAGTTCAAGACTTGTAAGATGGTGAACCAAGACTGGATGGTGAAACTTGAATTTTCTGAGATGTAATGATACTGACAGCCTTGTAAATTTAAAGATGGGAGGAAAAAAATAATTGTGTGTGCGTGTGTGCATATATATGTATATATATAATCTATTGAAGCATTTTACTGAAAAACATACATGCATTGTTTCTCTTATTTACAGAGGTATATATTTTAGGCTGTAAGTACTCCAAATCAAATGCCTAGGGACCATAATGGCTAATTTGATAGCTGAGAAAACATGAATACATTTCCGCTATTTCTTTTTTAACACCCCCATCCCCATGGGTGCTTCAGATATACAAATGCACAAAAGCATACCAGGGGAAAAAATAAGGTGGAGAAGTACGTATAAAGCTATTTAATCCCCCTCTCCCCCTTTTTTTGTTTTAATGGTCGATTCCTAATGCTTTCAAAGTATTTTGAAATTGGAGTTAATTGAGAGCTCAATCAGAATGTGTGTTGTGTAGTGTATGTTCAGATCTCTAATCTGGTTTTCCTCATTTAAATGATTCCTACTACTTAATCATTATATATATATATGTGCATATACACATCTGTATTAGCACTTCAATAAAGGTACATACCCTAAAAAAATATTAAACATACTTTATGTTTAAATAGATTTGATGTTAAGGAGCATGTAAAAAAAAATCAAAACCACCCCCCAAACAAACAAAAACAACAACAAAAAAAACCAACAGTGAAGGAAAGATGTTTGACACATTTATCTACATAAATACTAAAATTAACAAAATTTCAAATTTCACTCTTCTGGGCCAAGGAATTTGCCATCAGTTAGGGCTGCATGCATATTTTTCAATTGCATGTAAAAGACAATAAATTCTTATCAATACTAATCGCTTTGTTTTATCCAGTTATTGTTTCTTTTGATTTCATTTCCATTGGTTATCAGTCGTAGCTAGCACAAATGAGTCTGTAGAGCAGAAAATTGTTACATATCTTAAGTTGTCCTGCACCTAGTATTTTAGGAACTGTTTTTAAATGAGCATTTATATTTTCATAGAATCATAGAATATCCTGAGTTAGAAGGAACCCACAAGGATCATTGAGTCCAACTCCTAGCTCTGCACTGGGCAACCCCAAAAATCGTACCATGTGCCTGAGAGCATTGTTCAAACACTTCATGAACTCTGGCAGGCTTGGGGCAGTGACCACTTCCTTGGGTTCCAGTGCCCAACCACCCTCTGGGTGAAGAACCTTTTCCTAGTATCCAACCTAAACCTCCCCTGACACAACTTCGTGCTGTTTCCTCGGGTCCTATCACTGGTCGCCAGAGATCAGTGCCTGCCCCTCTGCTTCCTCTTGTGAGGAAACTGTAGACTGCTATGAGGTTTCCCTTCAGTCTCCATGAGTGACCTCAGCCATTGCTCGTATGGCTCCCCCTCTAGGCCCTTCACCATCTTCATGGCCCTCCATTGGGCACTTTCTAATAGCTTTCTATCCTTCTTGTATTATAGTGCCCAAAACTGCACATAGGACTTGGAGTGAGGCCATGCTGACAAACAGTAGAGCAGGACAATCACCTCCCTTGACCAGCCGGCGATGCTGTGCTTGATGCACCCCAGAATATGGTCTGCCCTTTTGGCTGCCAGGGAAGACTATTGACTCATATTCAACTTGCCATTGACCAGGACCCCCAGATCTTTGTGATGCTGCTCTCCAGCCTCTTGTATGTTCTTCCAGGGTTGCTCCATTCCAGGTGCAGAATCCCACACTTGTCCTTGTTAAACTTCATACAGTTGGTGATTGCCCAGCCCTCTAGTTTGTCAAGATCTCTCTGCAGAGCCTCTCTGCTTTTGAAGGAGTCAACAACTCCTCCCAATTTAGTATCAACAACAAAATTACTTAGTATCCTTTCCAGTCCTGTGTCCATTTATGAAGATGTTAAAGAGAAGTGGCCCTAAAATGGAGCCCTGCAGAACCCCACTAGTGACAGGTTGCCAGTCTGATATCACCCCATTCACTATTACCCTCTGTGCTCAACCTGTGAGCCAATTGCTCACCCACCACATGATGCGTTTATCCAGCTGTGGGCTGGACATTTTGTCCAGAAGCATCCTGTGAGAGATAATATTGAAAGCTTTACTGAAATCCAAAAAGATTACATCAACTGGCTTCCCTTGATCAACTAGGTGGGTTACCTTGTCATAAAAGGAAATCAAGTTTGTCAAGCAGGACCTTTCCCTCATGAAGCCGTGCTGGCTTTGACCAATGACTGCAAGGCAGTCATTGTCTGTCAGGTGTTTTTCAATAACTCCAGAATAATCTTTTCTGTAATTTTGCCAGGCACTGAAGTTATACTGACAGGCCTGTAGTTTCCAGAGTCCTCCTTCTTGCCCTTCTTGAAAATTGGGACAGTGTTTGCCAGTTCCCAGTCAACTGGGACCTCTCCAGATTCCCAAGATCATTCAAAAATCATTGAGAGAGGTCTTGTCATGACATCAGCCAGCTCTTGGAGTACTCTTGGATGAATCCCATCAGGCCCCATAGATTTATAGGGATCTAGCTGGAGCAACACATCCCGCCCAACTTCAGGGTCAACTGGGAGTTTATCATTCTCACAGTCATTGTCCTCCAGCTCAGGATACTGGGACCCCCTTAGCCTGTCATCGGTGTTGAAGACAGAGGAAAAGAAAGCATTAAACACCTCTGCCTTGTCTCTGTCCCTGTTTGTGAGGTGACCATCCTCATCCTGTAATGGGTCAATGTTATTTATGGTCTCCTTTTTGCTATTGACATATTTAAAAAACTCGTTTTATTGTCCCCCACAGTTCTGGCAGCTTCAACTGCAGTTGAGCTTTGGCCACACGAATTTTCTCCCTACAGCGGCAAGCAGCATCTCTGTGTTCCTCTCATGTCACCTGACCTTGCTTCCACTGCACATAGACTTTCTTTTTTGCCTTATTTCCAAGAGAAGATCCATGCTCAGCCAAGCTGGCCTTCTACTTCGCCTGCTTGAGTTCCGACATTTGGGAATTGCCTGCTCCTGTGCCCTTAGGAGGTGGTGCTTTTCCTTCTGTCACCAGAGATTTTAAACTCAATTGCTTCATGGTCACTGTGGCCAAGACAACCACCAATCACCACTTCACTCACAAGACCCTCTCTAGTAACAAGCAACAAATCACGGAAGGCGCCTTTCCCAGTCAGCTCCCTTAGTACCTATGCCATGAAGTTCTCATTCACATGTTTTAGGAATCTTCTGGACTTGTTTGTGCCAACTGTGTGGTGTTCCCAGTTAACATCTGGCAAGTTGAAGTTACCCATAAGGACAAGGGTGGTTGATTTGGAGGTGTCCCTTAGTTCCTTGAAGAATAATTCATCAGAAGTGTTGTCCTTTTCTTAGTGTGCCATTCATGTCGTGTTGCACGTTTTAATCCAGCAAAGGCCTTTGCCTTAATAGTAATTCAAGTGGATTCTATAAATTGTATTTTTATAATTCTGTTGATTTTTTTCCCCAGCATTTGTTATAGAAGACTGAAGGAAAGAGATGCTATATATCACACTTAAAAAAAAAAATTGGATTTCCAATATAATTAGGCAGTAGTAGCTGTTAGTTTAGCTGTTGACTATATAAGGTATACAGAAATTAATTCATAAAATATGAGAAGCCATGTCCTTCCTGCTTGACCCGTTGTTGACATAGGTATATCAATGACAGTTACTTGTTTTATTAAATGCCTTTTCTGTTTTGTTTTTATGCATGAGAGAAATAGAAGGTTTTGGTATTTGAGAGTAACATCTTTTACTATATAGTACAGTTCTAGTACTCAGAGGTAAAAAACCAAACAACAAACTGAGCTTTGCTCTCCCCTTAACTGTCTGACATCCTTTGTGTAAGAGGAGTATCTGTTTATGCCACAGAAACAAGGGAAAAAGAAGTGTGACCAGTTACAGTTCCCTTGCAGTGAAAGTAAAAGGGAGTGAATCTTTTAACTGGTCTATATCGTGTACTTTTGAGCCTTTTTAAGTAGTGCAGAAAAATGTTTCTCTATATTGGTATGTATGTGTTTGTTTGCTAAGTTACCTATAAGCCTCTTTAACATGGACTTAATATGCATACATTTCCTCTTTTCCTTCCATTATGTTGTCCCTGGAAGATGATGCAGTGTCATGTGGATGCCTGTGATGACATGCAGCCACCAGAGTTGGTGAGTGTGCTCATGCTTTTGACTGGTTTGTTTATTCCTGAGGAAAAAAAATTGAATTGGTTAAGTGATAACTGGAATTTCTTGAGATTGAACATAGTGGCAGCTTGCACCTATTGAAAAATCCCTAAAGCTCTCATTCTAACTCAGGTTATTGGCAGTTTATGTCCTGAACAGTGAATCCTTTACAGGAAGTTAATGTTTTGCAATGGAAGCACGCATCAGCACAGCCGAGAAACTTTTCTGTTGTATTGTCTCTTTTGTACTCTATTTTACTGTTCTAATTTGTAACTTTCACTGTAACTCTTGCTTTTTCAGCACCCTGTAGGTGCATCTATTTAGGAATATGTTTTATGTTAACTTCATGTTGTGTTTTCCCCTGTTTCAAATAAGGAATGCTAAAAATAATTCTTTACTCATAGTTGTGGATAAACTTGTGCATTACCTATCCATATATATTTGAAAGTATTCCATTTGATTTGTGTTTATCAAACTTCTTACTCTTAGGAGGTTTAGGAAGGAAAGTTCAAAGGGTGTCAGCAAGTGTTTATGCTGTCTAGAAGATGGCAAAGTGCCACCAAATATTAAATGTTAGTTCCTAGCTTACATAAACATTGCAGTTAGAATTATTCATCTGCTGTCAAATTCATTTTCTGTCTTGTAGTCTGGGGAGGAGAAGCAGTAGAAAGGGTCAAGAAAAGGATTCTTCATTAAAACAAGTTAGCCCAAAAAAGGCAAAATATCAGCCCTGTGCAAAATATCAGCAGAAGTAGGTAGAAGAGTACGTGTGTGGAATATGCAACTCTGATCAGTCTCTGAATTAAGTTCTAAGCAGTGTCCTTCACTGTTTTGTATTGTGCGCTCCACTACAAGCTCTGTAATGTTTTACGGTCTGTATTGCTAAGCAATGTGATTAAACAACACAGGTTGCTTAGAAACAGATGACAGCTGGACAACTTTTTCTGAATAGCTTCCATTTTGATGTGGCTCTAAAAAGCTAGCAGGTAAATGTTTTTTTGGAAAAAGTTATTGCGTTACAACTTCTGAAAAAAAGTAGTTCTCACAGGTTCCTGTATTTCAGTGATATCAGTTAAATTCTAGAGAAGTGTGCACATCTATTCTCTGCTTCTACAGGAAGATTAAAATGAGTGGTTTTGCATATAGAAGGCATTAAATTAAGCACTTGATATCAAGTACCAGTCCTAAAAATAAAAGCAGTCAGGAGTGCTGCATTGCAGTGATTTGGATTTGGTATATGATAGTTTTAGCAGAACAGTAGTTATCAGTGTCATCATTGTCCCTCCTAAGATACAAAGGATTGTAGCATAGTCTGAATGGAGAGACAAGTTATTAGAGTTGAATTGGTTTTTCTTTGAGATAATAGATGGAGTAGGAGAGTTGACAGTTACCAGGTAAATGTCTTTTCCCAAACTGAAACTTTCATTTCTCCTGAGCTGTATAGGTAGTAGTAATAAGGCTGAACTCTGATCTTTTAGTTTGAGTGTTAGTTTAGTTCAAGGGTCAGGAGTAGATTAGCATCAAGAGCTGTTTACCAACTGAATTGGTAAGGTTGCTTGGTAAATTGGTATGGCTGGATCTTAATGACTTATTCATAGAGTTTTTAACAGAGCAAGCTAAGAGGTCGTTGTGAGATATTCCCCCCCTGCCCCCTTGTTCCTGGTCTGTCCTTTTCCCCACTTTGTCTTTAATGACATTTAGATTAAGGTTGTGGATTAGGATTTTTGCATAAAATTACAGTATGATACTTGAGATGAAAACGTTAATGAATCATGGCTGGTTTTGCTATTTAAGGTTTTTCTTTCTCTTTTTCTTATAGTTTGAGGGTGGCTCTGGATATGGTAAGTTTTTATAGAGAACTTTGACATGCACTTCATTTAGTCAATAAGAGGCTTGATGCATATGTTTAAATCAGACTATTCTTACACAGGGGGCCGTGGTTCATATGGAGATCTTGGTGGACCCATCATCACAACACAAGTAACAATTCCCAAAGATGTAAGTGAAGCTGACTTGCTTTCTGCTTATATTTAAATAAATAAATAGAAAATCACAGCCTTTTCTTAGGCTATGTAAGTAAATCAAAAGTATTTGGGATGCTTGACAAGTACTTTTAATATAAAGCGTGTCTAAATCATCAATAGATTATTCTTAAGGATATTTGGTTTGACTTTAGAGATTGCACTGCACTTTTTTTAATTCTTAATATTCAATAATAGAGATGGTCTACATAACTTGTTTTTACAAACAAACACTTGGTTCTTCCAACTTTATTCCACCTGTGTTTATATAATATGCATTACAGAGACTGTTTTGAGGCTGTAAAAGAGTAAACTTCCATTGTAACTCTTAAAACTAAATGTGGATGGAAGCTACTTGAACAGTACTGTGCAGAGAAAGTTATATCAAGAAATGAATGCTTTATTTTCTCCCCTAGTTGGCAGGTTCTATTATTGGAAAGGGAGGCCAGAGAATCAAACAAATACGTCATGAGTCAGGAGCTTCAATCAAAATTGATGAACCACTAGAAGGCTCAGAAGATCGAATAATAACTATTACAGGAACACAGGACCAGATACAAAATGCTCAGTATTTACTGCAGAACAGGCAAGTTGAAGCTTAATGCTGTCCTTACTGTCATTTTTAAACTGACTTCCCTACTACTACATTCTAAAGCTCTTCTCTGCAGTATACTTTTTAGAAGGCAGGATTTAAGTAACTATTGAACCTAACTTCTTTAGTGGTAGTTCTGCCTTGATTCTCTTTTCTGTGTTCTAACAAAAATGAAAATTCCCTCAAAACTAATCTTGATGGAAGACACCTTAGCCAAGCAGTCCTCTCATTTCTCTGGTGAAAATTGCTGCAAAAAAACTACTTGTAATTAATTATATAGAACCTGTAGAAAATATAGAAGATTTCAGTCGATGTTGGTCTAGTTCTGTGTGGAAGACTAGTGATTTTGTTGTTTTTAGATAACCGACAACAAATCACAGTCTGCCATATGGCACAGGCCATGCCTCTACAGGACAAGTTGAAATCAATTGGTGCTGTTATGCAGCATTTCAGACCTTGCTGGCATTACTTTCTCTTCTTCCAAATATTAACAGTTTTGGACTTAGCTTGCTTAGTTTTGCTTTAATAACATGTTGGCTATCATAGCATTTTTTAATGTTTAACTTGAAGTTTGGCTTTAGATTACTAATATTTAAATGTACTTAAAATAATTATATGCCTGTAATTATTAGTTGTTAAACTTTTAAAATTATTTACTTTTGAAAGTATTAGGGATTTGTTGTTTAATCTTTAAGAATGCCATTGTAAATATTGATGCCAGATGTATGGTCAATCATTCTAATATATGCTTTTTTCTTTTTCTTTTATAGTGTGAAGCAGTATGCAGATGTTGAAGGATTCTAATGCAAGATTATTTTTTCTTTTTTATAGTGTGAAGCAGTATTCTGGAAAGTTTTTCTAAGACTAGTGAAGAACTGAAGGAGTCCTGCACCTTTTTTTTTTTTTTTTTTTTTAATATCTGCTTCTGTTTAAATAGCGAACATTCCTCTGCTTCATAGGTATTCTGCATTTGAGGTGTAGTGGAATCTGCTTTTCGCCAGATGTCATGTTTTAGTTCGTTACAAATATTTGGGGGAGGGAAAGGTTGCACAAGACTAATACTGAAATTTTGAAACAGCAGCAAAGAGCGGATTTTATTTTTGTTCAGTGGTGGTAAATCATAATGGGGTTTTTTTCTGTAACTATTGTGAACACCCTGCTTTATGTACATTGTAATTTTTTTTTTTTTTGATGGGAGGGGAGGGGACTGGTTGTTCACATGTCCCTGACATCCTTTGAGGGCAGTGTGTAGAATGTAATGTTCTTTTTTAAAATGTATTTTATGAAATAAATTTAGTGAACCTATTATTGGTGGTCATTTTTTTTTTATATATGTAAGGTAATATCTAAAATAAATACACCCTTTTTTCCCCCACATGCAAGAAAATGCGTAAATAAAAGTTGCTGTTAAGCTTGCTCTTCTGCTTCTTTGATATAGATGGAGTTACGTGTTTTTGGCAAATTAAAGAAACAGTGTAAAAACAGTGGCTCGGCTTTGCTATTTGGGGAAAAGACTTACAAAAATATTAATGCAAACATTGCATGAAATTTGACCTTTTTTCATGTTTTTGGTCCTCTGCAGTACATATTTATATAGGTGACATATAAATAAAATATTTTAAAACTTTGTGATGCCACTGAGTTAACAGTGGGTTAAATTCACCTGGTTCTACACAGCTTGCTTAATGCAAATAACATTAAAAATAGCAGTTGAATAGCAGTTAATAAATGAATTGTACTTTTCAGAGCTCTCATTTGTGTAAGATAGAAACTTGTATGAATTGACAAATTAGCAGTATCTAACTTGATTTTCATTGTATACAGAACTTAAATTTGTTTGGTTTCCCTGTTGAATTCCATAGAAAATATTTGTGAGAAATTAAAAAATAAAGTACTTCTTAATATTTTTTATGTAATACCTTGGCATTTGTATATATAGTTTACAAGTTTTAATTTCACTTACTAAATAAAAGCAAAAAAAAGAAATTCAAAAGAACTTTGTAAATCTGAATGCGATTGATCCAGATTAAGTGGATTATTTCACTTTGGGGGAGGTTGTGTTGATACTGAAAAGCAGCAGAAACAAACTCCTTAACACCAGTTTGTAGGTGTTAAAAAGGGCATTCTTTATTCAACATGCTGGACGTTTGAAGGATAGCTCCTCTAATCGAACGTGCCAAATGACAGAGAGGGCTTTTTATTACACATACTGTTTACATATTCATTAGTTATTCTTGCTTACTTAATACATATTCATTAGTTTGCTTTACATAGTCACACCCCTTTTGGAAGTCCTTTGGTCCTTCCAGGTCTTCTTTGTCGTCTTGACCTCAGTTCTTGAGCAGGCACAGCATCACTGTGTTTCACCACAAAAACCGTAAAGTGTATCTTGTTTGGGTACACAGACCTTAGTTTACATCTTGTTTGAGTTACATCCCTTATCTTATTCTCTAGGACTTCTCTAAGATTATATTGTTCTTTATTTGGGCATTCCAGGATACTGGGACTAAAGTTTCTATTTCTCCTATCAGTGTCTTGAACATTTTATTTCTCATCTTTTTGAACCATATGGGGTAATGCCTGTCATAATAAGGAGCTACGCTTATGATATAATGGGAAAGGGCAAGGAGATAAGATGTGACCTAGTTAGCAGAGCTATAATCAATCCTTAGAAAACACCCAAAACCTGCTTTTGTCTAGGGCAAGGAGTATGCCAGTTTTCCCAGTAAATAAACATACATGTAGAATTGGCACTTCCTTGGGAAAGGCTGAACATAAATTAAATGGAGAAATCAGCAAAAAGGGTCAAACAAAAATGCAAATTAAGAAAAAACATGGGTGCAGGATTTTTTTTCTATGCACTTCTACATTGTGTATATGGTTTTTGTTTTTAAAATATTTTAGCGGGGAAAAAGCTGCACAAGTCTATATACTGGAGAATAATGGTTTGGTTTTTCTTTTTAATGATCTGCATCTTTTAAGACACTAACCTAGTCTTACAAATAAGCACCATTTTAGCTTTAGTAGGGTTTTCTTTAGGGTTTTCTTAAAACCAACCATTTATGATTTGAGATGAGCCTTAGGGATTCCTACTGTAAAGGAAGCTGTGGGTTTGGGTTTTATGTCTTATGCCTCTGTCCCCACCCCTCTTTCCCCTACTGACTTAGGGCCATAAAGCTGCTTGTCTCTTGAGGAGGATTGCTGGGGTTTTCTGCTAGGAGAGGGATGTAGGGGAATACTGATAGCACAATAGTCCTTACACTTGTACTTTAAAATAGTTTAGTAATACTGATTGTAGAAACTGAAACAATTTTTAAAAGGCTGACTGCTATGTACAGAAAGGAATTCTATTAAAAGGAAAAAGAAGTAGTATTCTAAAAATGCATGTTCATCTCCTCATAAAAAGCTTATTCTAACTGCTAAAGAAATAGAGACACACTTCTAATTTGGGCAATGCTGAATACAATTCTCATTGTTCAACAATTAATCTCAGTCCTCCTTTCCCATTTCACCACTTGATATATTAGCTAAACAGTTCAGTATAAATTGCAAGGAAATTCTTTAATCAGCTGATTTGTTCTCCACTATGTCACCTTTATTCTTAGAAGTTAGTTGTGCATGACTGTTGGGGGGGAGGAATGCTATTTTTCCATATCTTGTTCCTTTTACATATGTAATAACTGAACGTTCATAAAGAGAAAGCTAATTTTATAGTTGTTGCAGCCTGTTTTGGGAGGGTGGGATGAGAAAAGGGGAGAGGGGGTACAGGGAGACAGACACACACACACTCCCAGTATGCTTTTTTCTGAAAATTTAGCAATTCTCTTGCTACTTTTCCATAATATGATTCATTTTAGATTGCAAGTGTATAGGCAGATTTGATAGTTGGTGCGTTTGATTTACGGAATACCACTGAGCACCAAGGCTTGCACAACTCTGGAATAAATAATCAATGTCTCTCTCAAGTGCGTAATTATTGGGTTGTTGCACACCAGGTAACAAATCTGATCTTTGTGGACAACACTAAAAAGAGCCATGCCTGGCATGAAAACACCCCTGAGGAGCTGCTGTTGGTCAAGAACCTTTGCTTCTTTTCTGCAATTGACAGATTTATAGCTGATAACAAAGTTCAGAAACTGGGTCATCAGTGGATTTCTCTACTTAGTACAGCAGGTGAAGACTGGCAAGGCAGCTGGGGTTGATGGAATTCCACCTGAAGTCTGGAAACATGGGGGCCAAGCACTCCATGCTAAATTTCACGAGTTTGTGGTGCGCTGTTGGGAATTAGGTGAACTACCATCAGACCTTCGTGATGCAGTCATCATCACCTTGTATAAGAAGAAGGGAGATAAATCAGACTGTTCAAATTACCAAGGTATTACTCTGCTCTCCATTGCTGGCAAAATCCTGGCAAGAATACTATTGAACAGACTAATATGCACTATTGCAGAAGGAATTCTACCTGAAAGCCAATGTGGTTTCAGAGCCAACAGGAGTACCACAGACATGGTATTTGTTCTCAGACAACTGCAAGAGAAGTGTAGGGAACAGAACAAAGGTCTCTATGGAACCTTTGTTGATCTCACCAAGGCTTTCAATACTGTGAGCAGGAAAGGTCTATGGCAGATTTTGGAACTATTAAGATGTCCCCCCAAGTTCCTTAAAATGATCATCTCACTTCATGAGGATCAGTGTGGCCAAGTCAGATATGGCGATGCACTTTCTGAGCCCTTTCTAATAACCAATGGTGTGAAACAAGGTTGCGTTCTTGCACCAACCCTATTCACAATCTTCTTCAACATGATGCTCCAAAGGGCCACGGCAGACCTTGATGAAGAAGATGGTATCTACATCTGATATTGTACCGATGGAAGCCTATTCAACCTAAGGCGACTGAAAGCCCATACTAAGACCTTAAATCATCTTGTCTGGGAGCTGCTTTATGCTGATGACGTCACCCTCGTCGCTCACACAGAAGTAGCTCTGCAGCGTTTAATATCCTGCTTTGCTGAGGCTGCTGAGCTTTTTGGGCTGGAAGTCAGCTTAAAGAAGACAGAAGTTTTCTATCAACCTGCACCTCAGGATGTCTTCCATCATCCCCATATCACCATTGGCGAATCAGAGCTCAAATCAGTCCAGCAGTTTAATTACCTAGGTAGCATCATCTCCTCGGATGGTAAGACTGACGAAGAGATAGACAACAGGTTAACAAAGGCATATAGAGCTTTCTGAAAACTCCATAAAAGAGTATGGCGAAATAAACACCTGAAGAAAAGTACAAAGATCAGTGTTTACAGAGCCATTGTGCTGTCTACTCTTTTATATGGATCTGAATCGTGGGTCATTTACCGCCACCACCTGCGACTCCTAGAACGCTTCCATCAACGCTGTCTCCGTACAATCCTAAACATCCACTGGTCAGATTATGTGACTAATATGTCTGTTCTAGAATGGGCAGCACTTACGAGCATAGAGGCCATGTTGCTGAGAACACAGCTGCGTTGGGCAGGACACGTCTCAAGGATGAAGGACTACCACCTCCCCAAGATCGTGCTCTATGGTGAACTTGCCACTGGCTGCCGCAAGAGAGGAGCCCCGAAGAGGAGATACAAGGACTCCCTGAAACAACATCTCAGCCTTGACCAGATTGATCAACATAACTGGTCTACTCTGGCCTCCAATTGGGAGGTCTGGAGACACACTATCTGTAACGCTGATGCTTCTTTTGAAAACACACGCAGGATCACTCTCAAGGAGAAAAGACAACGCAGAAAGAACCATGTCTTGTCAATACCACCTAAGGCGTCTTTCCACTGTGCCTTTTGCAACCGGACTTGTCTATCTCGCATTGGCCTTTTTAGTCACCAGTGCGCTTGTAGCAAATGTGGGTAGAGCCCTTCCCAAATCTTTGTTCGCGAAGCCTAGCCATGATGTATAGGCTGATTCGTCACTCTTCTGATTTCCAGTACAAATCTTCTATAGTATTCTGTATTTGTCCTTGTTGCTTTGAAATAAGCTGTAAATTGTGTATGTAGCAACATATATAGCAAGATTCAGCAAATAAAGATTATGCCTTTTAAAAAAATAAAATAAAAATTCCCAGAATTTCAAGACCAAAGATGAGATGAGATGACAGAAATTCAGAACAGAGAGAAAGAAGAGAAAGACTCATATTTATTGAGATAATACTGTGCATAAAACAACAAAAATAAATAGGGCTAATGCTTAGATAGTAGAGTCTAATTGGAAACTGCCTGTCTACTGCTTAGGATAATCAAACTGATGAATGTTGGGGGTTTTTGGTTTGTTTTTTCTTTTTTCTTTTTCTCTCTCTAGACTTTGAAAGAGTGATTCCATCTAAGAACTAACAGTCTTAGTTCAGAAGCTCAGGGCTCTGTTCCTGTCTAATGCTCCTGTTGTCCGCAAAATCGGATTCATTATCCAGTGTGCAACAAGCCAGTAATTACATACTCAAAAGTGACAGTGATTATTTATTTCAGAGTTGTGCAAGCCTGGGTGCTCAGTGGTATTCCACAAAGCCAGCACACCAACAATCAAAACAGTTTACTAATTGTATATTTTAGTAAACAAAGGAATTAGTGTTCACTGGCTACAAGTTACAGAGTTCTCTTATCAATTAGTATTCTATCTTCTATTGGTTAATGATTCTCTCACTTCTCATGCTACTTAGTCCACATGCTCAGTCTTTCTCTTCTTTTGAGTAGGTGGGTTTCTTGGGTCAGTGGTCGCAGATCCTCCCTGCCAGAATTACCTTTTACCCACTTGGAGCTGATTTCAGCACAATCGCTGAGTTGGCTTTATTAGTTTCTTCCTTATCTTGGGAGTTCTATCAGATGTCACATAAATTCTGCATTCTTTGTGTCCGCTATCAGTGGGCATCCTTTTTTTCCAAGCTTTGTTAACCTCCTCCTGTTGCAGGATACAAATTATGTGAACAATTTCTATTGCATTTCTGTAGGCCTTGCTTGACATGACTTTAGAAGTTGTAAGCTGTAATGTTTATACTTATAGACTGTGAAAATATGTAATGTTTATACTTGTTAGCTGTGTGTCTAATTATAAGGTTTGAGAACATAGTATGTTTATAGCAAGAAAGCCTTGAGAAAGTACAGATAAAGGTACACCTGCAGATTTCAGAAAGCCCCTAATTATGAAGGCCTCTACATGCCAAGTATGATGTCAGGCCGCGTGGACAGAACATCAGGTCCAATGAACTGGAGACATGAGACGCGTGTACAGACTGAGCTATCCAATCACCTTGTCGTAAGCATGTGCCCAAAACAAACTAAACTGTATAAAAGTTGACTTATTTAAATAATAAATTGAACATATGGCCAACCAAATTGGTCTGTGTGCTTTATGTTTATGCCCCTCCATCGATATCCTCCTAGATCTGAGAGCATTGAAGCATGTCAAGCCCTAAACTTTAATTTGTTTTTCTAACACATGGACATCACTTAGAGCTTGTTAGCTCCTATCTGTTTCACAGATTAAATCTCCCTTCTTGTTGATTAGGCTTGAAAGTATACAAAGATCAAACATCAAAGAACATCCTTTCTTAAGAAAATTTTTAAATATTCCACATTTTGCAACACTCCTTTTATGGAGCTCTTTAATGTCTTCTAGATAGTAAAGACAAATTCCACTCAAAGTGAGATAACAGCATTTCATTTATTGCAAATATTAATAAACTAACAAGGATGTTGCACTCTGGTTCTAGCAAAGCATTATGCCTGTGGTTTGCTATATATAAGGTAGGGTATTCACAAAGTGAGCCCCATAACAACAGTAGAAGATAACTGCTGTCTATTCAGTTACACTTCAGCATGCAGTGTCTTCAATTTAACCTTTTTAATTGACTAAAACAAGAGTCCTAACTTCAGCTCAGGAATGGGATGGGAAACATAATACACAGCTTGTGTGGGTTTTTTTTCTTTTTTCCTTTTGGACATATGAAAGTAGAAGTGTCCTGGTTTCAGCTGGGATACAGTTAATTTTCTTCTTAGTAGCTGGTACAGTGCTGTGGTTTGGATTCAGTATGAGAATAATGTTGATAACATACTGATGTTTTGGCTGTTGTTCAGTGGTGCTTACCCTGAGTCAAGCACTTTTTTCTTGTCTCATGCTCTGCCAGTGCACAAGAAGCTGTGAGGGAGCATAGCCAGGACAACTGATCTTAATTGGCCAAAGGGATATTCCACATCATGGAATGTCATGCCCAGTATATAAACTGGGGAGTTACCCAGAAGGGGGCTGATCACAATTCGGGAACAGGCTGGATATTGGTCTGCGGGTGGAGAGCAATTATATTGTGCATCATTTGGTTTTTTGGGGTTTATATCTCTCTCCCTTTTATTACTATTATTATATTTTACTTTGTTTCAGTAATTAAACTGTTCTTATCTCAATCTACAAGTTTTATTTTTTTCCTGATGTTCCTCCCCATCCCACCGGGGTGGGGGTGGAAGTGAGCGAGTGGTTGCATGGTACTCTAGTTGCCAGTTGAGGTTAAACCAGGACAAGAAGTTAATCATAGAATCATAGAATATGCTGAGTTGGAAGGGACACATCAGGATCATCGAGTCTAACTCCTGGCCTTGTGCAGGTCACCCTCAATACTTTTTTTCTTTCTTTCCCTATGCATGAAAAACATGAAAGGTGAATGTATCATCTTCTGGTTTTAATGTTCAGAAATATAAGGAATGTTACATCTAGTTTATAGCAAAACTTTGGAGATCTTGGTTGTAAGTTTTAATGTAATTATACCACCTGGGGCCTTGTCTAAACTCAGAATTGTCTCATTTGAACTTAAAGTATGACTTTAAACTGAGTTTAGCTAAACAGGTTCAAAACCTTTTACTGATATTCTCAATTTGATTCAACTTGGCTTGAACCAGTATTTTGATCTTGATGCAAAATATTCTCTGATCACTGCAAGTTCATTTCCACTTGTGTGGCATGTGGGTTTTTTGTTTATTTTGTTTTGTGGGGTTATTTAGCAAATTTAAGTGACTACATTTGATTAAATCAATTACCTATGGAAAAAAAGTCACAAACTGGAGATGTATATTCAGAGGTGGGAATTAAGGTGAAATGAAAACTGGTGAGATGCTTTACTTGGAGTAAATCAGGTCTATTAGACAAAAGGCAGAATTTTCTTCTTTTCAGATATGTATTAACAAGAAAAACAATTTTGAAAATTACATTATTTGGAATTATTAGGAGTATAAAGTATTTTAAACTATATGGAAGAATGCTCAGAATTTGACTTCTAATGAACATTTACAGCACCTGGTAAAGTTCATATTAGTGGTCTGACCCAGCTGCTTAAGTTTAGAGACTTCACTGGAAGGAGAGATGTGCAAGATTTCTGTCTTTTTACCATCAAGCCAAACCCCCAGATCTCTTTCTGCAGGGCTGCTCTCCAGCCTCTTGTTCCCCAATTTGTATGTATAACCAGGATTACTCTGTCCCTGTCTATCATAATAGATGATTATTGAAAGAGGGAATAAAAGCACAGGAGGAAGGAAGTAGGGAAAAAAATAAACCCAAGAAATTAAAAATAAAAAGAAGTTCAAAATAAAAACAGCCTATGGAAGAGAAAGAACTCAAAATACTTTGCTGGATCATTTTCATTTTCTATGTATTGTGTCTAAGCTGTATTCTGAACTATCTCAATTTGAACACACAAGCATGTTGACATGTTTCAGGGTATTTTCTACCTTGACTCAATATAGGCAAATAAACACTTTTTCATTTTATCTGTACTAAAATTAAGATTATGAAACTACCATTAAAACTTCCTCTTTGCTTAATTAAGGGCTTTTTATGATTTGCAAGTTATTCTTTTATATGTATTTGTATTCTTTGTCCCTCGGATATTCTCATTAAATAACACTGATTATTAATTCTCTCATCTGACTTGTAAACATGAAAATTAGTAAATCTCCAATAAGTTAAAGCAGGTAGCATTTGTGCTATTTCAGTACAAACTGTACTCAAAGTAATACCATACAGCAGTGTAAAATGATATAGTCAGCATAAGCTAGCATATAAACTAAGAGCCATGGATGAGGAACATCTCCTTGTCCTTTGATTTGATTTCTGCTTGAAATCACTACTTGATTGCAGTGCAAAATGTTATTTCATAATGGCCCTCAGTCTGCTTGTTAATAGGACAATGTATCACTAGCATGTGTCAAGTGCTCTCCTGGATCAGAATTCAATACTTTGTAGGGTCAAGTTCTAATGTGTGGAAAAGGAAACAGCATGACCAAGGAAAGGCTCAGTGGTTAAATAAGCCTGAAATAATTTAAATAGTTTATGTGAGATTATCCCAGTAGTAGACCAAGCCAACAAAGGATAAGGAAGAAAGGACATCTGACTCTAGAATTTAAAGCTATCCATATATTTGATACTAAAACAGGGATATGAATGTGGAATTTCCTATCTGATGGATAGGAAAATCACTAATGTTTTGGGACAGGATCTAATTTGGTGATACTAATTTTAAGTATGGATTGGGGAGTGGGGGGGTGGTATGGGGGGGGTTGTGTCTTTTTTGTCCAAGTTTGAGGAAAATCTGATTCCCAGCTATGGAACACTTCCATAGTAATTATAGTTCTAAAGTAGTAAAAGGTTGTTATTTGAGATATTAAGTTTTACCCTTAAGCTGATGCTAAACAAGTAACCTAGAAGCAAAAGGCAAATTTATGATCTCTCTTTATATAGGTTCAGAAGCTGTATGTAATTTTTCTCCCTCTTTTTAACAAGAAAGTCATACAGGTCATGATACGGCTTTGTTACTTCATACAATATCATTGTACATTATGTTATAAGCAAGTAATAGTGTAATTATATGTAGGACATCAACACTTTAATATTCTAAAACTCATAATAACATTTTATTGTATTTATTTGGATCTTCAGAGTACTGAAGTCACCTGACTATATCGAAAATAAATTTAAAACTTCCATATGGCAGTTTAAGGAACTGTTTGTCACTGTTTCTTTTTCAGATTTAAAATCTTCAAACTACCGCCCCTAGCGCGCAAGCGCGCCGAAGATGAACTCACGCCCGGGGAGACAGTTCCCCCCTTCTAGTAACTTCCCTGATTCGGATCGTCATCAGTGCGCGCCGCGGGTGAGTTGGGTTGTTTCTGTCCGCCGCCTTAGGACTGAGGCCGCGGCGCGGAGGACTCGCCTGGAACCGTGTGGTTGGAGCGAGTTGGGCCCTACCTGCCATGTCGGAGAGTGCGGAGAGTTCTGCGGAGACCCACAGCTCCTCTGAGTCCTCCGCTCAGAGCTTCGCTGCTGCCGAGCCGCGGATCATTAAAATCACAGTGAAGACTCCCAAGGAGAAGGAAGAGTTCGCTGTGCCCGAGACCAGCAGCATCCAACAGGTGAGGGGTTGGGGGCGGGGAGTGCAGCCGGGGGCAAGAGCCTTGGCCTGTGGTTTCCACCTCCCACGCTGGAGGGTGAGGGTCCTTCGCGATGACAAAGCAGCTTCTGCTTATCCGAGCTGTTCTCGGTGCTGTTGGGCGAGTATCGGGGCTGGCCCGGCCTTGTGGAGGGCCGCTGCTAACAGGCTATTGGGAGTGGTGAAGAAACCTTCTGCGTCGTCTCCTCCACGGCTCCTCCCTTTTGCGATTCTGAGAGCCGGCCCGGGAGGTGGACGTAGCTCGTTTCGTAATTCTGAGTTGCCCTGCTGAGCTGACTCGGTCTGGCAATAGGAGGCTCGCTGGCTAACTAGTACAACTGTAGAAAACATGCAGTCACCTACGTGGCGGTGCTATAGTGTCAATAACTATCTTGATCTAAAATTTGCTTTAGAAACAGCAAGTAGGCTATGGCAATGATCTCTTAATTTTAGAAAAGCCACGTCTTTAGACTGTACAAAACTTCCACTACAAATAAAGCACAGCTTCTGCCGTGCTTCAGTGCAGTAGTGTCTGATAACTCTGAATTGTTAGGGTCTTTGCTCTAAGTTTCTATGAAAGTATCTCATTGTGCCTTCGTTTCAAGAGAATCGTTGACACTATTTCCTGCAGCGCTTCAGTTTTTTGGAGGCCTTCCATGGGAGTATTTACCAGGATTTAATTAGTTTAGATTGGGAGGCTACAAATTGTAGGAAAGGTGTGGTCAAAGCATAAGGCAGATATCTATAAAGCCACTCTCTCCTACTTGTGAAGGATGTAGATATTGCTATGCTAAAATACTTGAAAAGGTGAAGGTCCCTGAAGGATATTCAGAGCTTACTTCATTTTCTATAAAATTTCTCTGTAATTCAGTGCGTGCAGCTTGACATCATGTTATTTTTTTTGTGCAGTTGATAACTGCGAACCTCACAAAAATGATTACATATGTAAGAGTGCAATTGATATATTGAAATGGAGCTTTAAATCGTTAATTGCTGATGAGTCAGAAAAATTTATTTTCAGGAGGGAAATATAAAACGTGAGTTAAGCTCTGAGTAATCTTCTAGCCAGGGTGTGCCACCTAATTTTAAAATTCTTTGTAGTTCCATTTTGGTTTTTTGTATAATATGCTGGTTCTAATTTAAAGATCACATTGGACCTGAAAAGCAGTTTGATTGCAATAATATTGGGGGCTTCAGGAATTATAACTAAATTCATTTAAGATGTAAATTCATAATATATCTAACTTTAACAGCATGATTTCAAATGTGAATCCCAATAGGAATATCAGGTTTTTCTAATAGATGGTTGTCTTAAAAACTGAAATAGTTATACAAACTAACGAAACCATATTTTTTTACTAAAAAAACTAATAAAAAATTCAGTGATTAATAGAACATATTGCTTTAAAATATCTTCATTGTCTATAGATATCTTAAACTTTAAATATTATCTTGGTGTCCCTTTGAGCTGATATTAACAGATTAAATATGCAGTTGAATTTTCCTCTGAAGTAAGACTGCTGCTGCCCCTGTGGGTCCACCATTTGCTTTGATTTCTGCACAAAGTTACAGCTAGCACAAAAAAATATGCAAGACTGTAGTGTGACTAGTATTTGCTGTATTTCTTAAACAGTCAAAATAAACTGTTGTTAATAATAAGCATTATGTTGCATAATAACAATATATTGGCATAATAACAATAGATGTGAGGTTTCTAGAGCCAGCCCTGAAAATAGATTAGCCTCAAATAAACAAATTGAGTATCTGTTCAAATGCATATGGGATCAGCAAGTGGGTTGTTCTGTTGGTATAGGCAAGCTGACAATGTCTGCCCTATTGGAGGGGAGGAAAGGTCTAAATTCATACAACCTAATAGCTTTTAGTTTACTGTGTGTTCCTGTAGCTAATAATATCACTTAGTGACTTGATTTTGTTTACAGTCACTTCAGAATACAGCAAAAAAAAACCCTAAGTCTTTAAGATAAATATTTTGGGTTATCTAGCCTAAATTTTGGGCTACACAAAGTGTATTTTATGTTGCTCCATTGATGTAAGTCAGGTTTGCAACAGTTCAAATTTGAGGAAGATTTTCCTACGTTAGAAGACTTCAGTAACAAAGGGTTTGTTATTGTTGATCCTATGTCGTGTCTCTAAGAACAGGCAGTTATGTAGGTTAGAATGGAAAATAACCTTTAAGTACCAAACTGCTCTGGGAGGTCAGTTTATTGTAAGTGCCACCCATCTGTCTTTATTTTCCATGGAACTTATTTGATTATGTTGAGCACAGCTTGGTTCAGTATTAGGACAAGGACCAAATATTTGCTTTCTTGACTTGGTATGATACTGAACTTGCAGGCCCATACACTGCTCTGTACAAAGACTTCTATTCATGGTAGGTAAAGATGAATACCTATAAGTCTGCTGGTTTGAAATCCCAATATGCAGGAGACTAGCTCAGTTAGCTCTGCTTGTCTTCCTTTTTTTTCCCTTTGTTTTATTTTATGGGTTCTGTGGGCTTGACTTAACAGTGTGTTTTGGTAAAACTCATACACAGAGAGAGTGGGCAGTCATATTACAGACTACTCATGCACTGCTGTCTCCTCTTAGTGAATGACTAATTTGCTGAGTGATGAGATGTTGGAACCAGTTTTTACTTTCTTAATTTAGTTTGTTTACCCTGTAGGCATTCTTGGAATGCCAACATAGCAACATTGGCAAAGTTCAAAATGTTATTGTAATTGATTTAGTGTTACTATCCACCAGCATGTATGCAGACTTTCAGGTATCAAAATGATCCATTTTGTGAACACTGTAACTCTTAGAGAATAACATTGATTGCTTTATATTTTTAATTATTAGGCTAACAGAGTTTGGATATAGCAAATGTATGCTATTAATTTTAAAAGCCTGCAGTTCTTGCAGAGAATTATTGTCAATCCTATGATTATCTGAAAATTTCAGGATAATGTCTTTTGAAATGTTAGTGAAATCAAATTTCATCCATATAACCATAGAAAAGTTTAAATTATTTTTTCTCTATTTTTATTTAATGTCAACCTTTCTTCAGTGAATATAGTTTTCAGTAGTAATAAATTATTATAAGCATGTAGTATATTTTTAAACTAATTATATACCTGAAAATTGTGCTTTCTGTACTGCACTGAATTATAAATAAACTCATCTACTGAACTATATGTGTAAATGTATACATTGCGTTGGGACTCTGTTCATTGACAAGATCTGGTTAGAGTTCTATTCTCTGTTTAAAATTTGAATAAATATTATTGTTGAAACTCTAAATCCAGAAATCCAGGGTTTCAGATTTGTGCCTGGTTTTTACAATCACAAGTTGGCCATGTTTGGCATATAAAGTTCATGTGTACATGTTAAGGAGAGCATTGGGTGATTTGATAGTAGAACATCTTTCCTAACTTCTGTATGCTTTTGATATTTCTTATAATGCTTTATTTCATAAGGACAACTTAATTTCAGTTCTTTTAATATAACCAGTTCTGTCTTGCCTGTAGTACAGAATTTATTGAATGGTATGACCAAAAGAGGTTGGAAATCATGTAGTCCAATCTATTGTTCTTTTTCAATATTACGATCTATCTTTTTGTTGGCACTAAAGGAACTTGAGTGCAGGAATTGTTAAAGCATTGAGTTTTTTTACCATCATATGTCTCAGTGCACTGAAGCACATCAGTGATACATTTGTGTGACTGTTTATGGAGTCAGCCTTGTAATATGCTCTGATTATTCACAGAATCATCGAGGTTGGAAGAGGCCTTCAAGATCATCTAGTTCAACTGTCAACCTCGTACCACTATAATCACCCCTAAACTATATCTCTGTGTGCCACATCCAGATGCCTCTTGAACATTTCCAGAGACAGTGACTCCACCACCTCCCTGGGCAACTTATTCCAATGCCTGACCACTCTTTCAGTGAAAATTTTTTTCTAATATCTAATCTGAACCTCCCCTGACGCAACTTAAGGCCATTTCCTCTCGTTCTTTCACCTGAGACATTTCTTTGAAATAAAGAAACCCTGTGTGATTAACTATTCAGGACTTGGAGAAACATATTTTAAGTCAACTTTATAATGGTAATATTTAGACTTGCAAGCATTCTAGAAAGCCATTTAATCTGTTCCTACTCAAAGTAGGGATAGTACTTAAATTTATTGCTAACAGGATCAGAACAAAAGAGTGAGAAGTAAAATAATCTTAAAAACACCTTTCCCCCACCCCTCCTTCCTTCTACGTTCTCCCTGCTCCCCCCAGCGGTGCAGGGAGACAGGGAATGGGGGTTGCGGTGAGCTGTTGTTTCTGCCGCTGCTCAGAGAGAGGAGTCCTTCCCCTGCTCCCATGGGGTCTCTCCCACGGGAGACAGTCCTTCACGATCCTTGCTGGCATGAGTCCATCCCACAGGCAACAGTTCTTCCCAAACTGCTGTCCCGTGGGTCACTCCTCCATGGAGTGCAGTCCTTCATGAATGAGCTGTACTGACGTGGGTCCCCCACAGGGCCTCAAGTCCTACCCAGGAAAAACCTGCTCTAGTGTGGGCTCCTCTCTCCACAGGCTGCAGGTCTCCGGCAGGACCCTGCTCCATCATGGGCCTCCCATGGGGTCACAGCCTCCTTCAGATATCCACCCGCTCCAGCATGGGCTCCTCCATGGGCTGCAGATGAGTCTCTGTACCCTGATAGTCCTCCATGGGCTGCAGGGGCACAGCTGCTCCACCATGGTCTGCACCACGGGCTGCAGGGACCTCAGCTCCAGCACCTGGAGAACCTCCTCCTCCTCCTTCTGCACTGACCTTGGTGTCTACTTTGTTGTTCCCATGTTCTCACTCCACTCTTCCCTGGCTGCAATTTTCATCTGTGCAATAACTTTCTGTTCTTAAATATGTTATCATGGAGACATTACTATCATTCCTAATTGGCTTGGCCTTGGACAGTGGCAGGAAGCCTGTCCCGGAGCTGGCTGGCATTGGCTCCACAGGACAGGGGAAGCTTCTAGCAGCTTCTAACAGAAGCCACCCCTGTAGCCCCCCCACTACCAAAACCTAGCCACAGAAACCCACTACACCAGGACAGGGTTAATTTTTGCAGTAGCCAGGAGGGGGCATGGCCAGGACCCCTTAACAGAGGTTGAGAGGGGATCGTGGCTCCCTCACTCGCAACCTCTCCATGCCGGGGCTGGGTTGTGCAAGCCCTGTGCTGGTGGCAGAAACCACGCTGTGCACGCTTTGAGGTCCGGTGGTGAAAAAGCAATTTATTCAAAGCAGCAGGGGTTTTTATCCCCTCTGTGGGAGGGATTAGGAAGGGGGGCTGTGACTGGATACAGGTTCGGGGGGAAGGGAGTGGTTTGGAGAGTCGACTAGCCAACAGGGAACCAGGAAGATCGAACTCCAATAGAAAACCAGGGATTGGGGAGAGACAGGTGAGAAGACCAATAGAGTTACAACAGGGGCGGGGGCTGGCTCAGTGAGGAAGACAGCATGGCACTGTACAGGGAGACCGCATGGGTGAGAGAAACAACAGAGCTTTAAGGGAAACCCGTACAATAAAAATGCAAATAAACTGTAAGTGTTTTCAGTTTGCCGAATTCCGGAGCTGCTGCCATGGTGGTTCCTTTTCTAAAGGCATTCTTTCCATGATTCATATTTCACGTGTTCTCCCACACCCCCTCACGTCATTGCCGGTGGTGGGGAGAAGGGAATCTCTTCCCAGGATAAGGGGTCTCTTCCAGTCGGGGTAGTGTGGCTGCGGTCAGGCTGGACCAGGCTCCTCTGCAGTGAACATTTTGCATGTGAATCACTCTCTCTTTTTTGTACACTTTGTTTTTAATATTGTTGCTGTTACTGTTTGTTTTCTTATCTCATTGCTGTTTCCAGTAAATTGTTCTTATCTCAATCCGCAATCTTTACCTTTTGTGCCTCCAATTTTCCTCTCCAGCCACCCGCAGGGGGAAGGGGGAGGAAGCAAGTGGCAGGGTGGTTTGGAGAGTCTCAGTGGGAGCACTAAATTGGGGAGTACTATTGCTAAACCATGACACCAAGGTAAACCCACTGCAATGTCTGAATAATTTAAGTAATCTACTTCAGGCAGGAACAGATTAAATGGTTTTCTAGGATGCTTGCAAGTCTAAATGTTACCAGTTGTCATGGTATAGGAATGGTATTCCCCAATTTAGTACTCCCACTAAAAAAACTGCGACCCGCTCCCCTCCCATCCTCTCTGATGGGAGGCACAAAAGGCAAAGATCACGGGTTCAGATAAGAACAATTTACTAGAAACAGAAATAAGAAAATGAACAGTGACAGTAACAATATTAATAACAAAAGTATAGAAAAGAGAGGGTGATTCACATGCAGAAATGCTCACTGCAGCCCCCGGGCAAAAATGAACAAATAGTGGACAGCTTTCCCCCTCCTGCCACACTTTCTCCACCAGAAGCCCCGACCTTCTTCTCGGAAGCCCTGACCTTCTTCTTGGAAGCCAGAGTCCCTTACCCCCACCCCTGGCAATGACTTGAGGTGGTATAGAATAACCTCCTAGCCATGCTCACATGGCTCCAGGCTCTGCTCCCTCATGGCTACTGCAAAAAATTAACTCTGTCCTGGCCAGAACCAGGACACCAGTATAAAGTTGACTTAAAAGATGTTTCTCTAAGAACTGGAACCAACTCTGTGTGAGCAGACTGCTAACTGAACAAATGCTACCTGCTACCCAGGCACAAAGATTTCCTACCTCTGTTGTATCTCGGGTTCATTTTTTGGGGTTCTGTTTTGTCTCTTACTATACTATAAACCTTTTCAATTAGGGACTTGCCTTCAGAGTAATAATACAGTGGGGTTTTCCATTTTGGTTTTTTTTTAACCTTGCCTCTTATATAAATATTTAATAATAAGTCATTGCAAGATAAATGTTTGGAGTTCCTGTATGAGAGTTCACTAGGATGTTTGGAATACGATTCTTTTAAAAATCAAGTTGACTGTACTAGTTGAAAAATGTTAAACATTGTTAACTTCTGGAGGACTTTCCAAATGCCTAAGATCCGTTCAGAAACATTTAGTCTACTGACTAGTCATGTTGAACAAATTTATTTGATTTTCTTATATTTACCTTTTTATATTTTGTTTTTTCTGTGAGAGTACTTTTACATGGTGCGGCGGAGGTCCGGGGGCCCCGGCACCCCCCGCGCCAAGTGTGGCGGAGGTCTGGAGACCCCGGCAGCCCCCGCGCCGCGTGCGGCGGAGGTCCAGGGACCCCGGCAGCCCCGCGCTGCGATGCGGAGGTCCGGGGACCCCGGCCCCCGGGCGTGGCCATGGTCGGCCCCCGCCCTAGCCCCGGTGGGAGAAAGGAGAGAAAGAGGGGGAGCCTCGCCGGCGGGTACTGCGCCCCCGTGGAAGAGGAGAGGGAAGCTTCGGAGCACACAGAGGTTTGCCGCTCCGGTTTGGGGGAGGGGAAGGGTGTCGAGGGGGCCATGGGGGTCCTCGGACTGGCGGGAGGGCGAGCAGGGCAATCCTGTATGAAATGTCGCAGGCGAGCAGTGCACCTGAAGATATGTGGTAACACAGTGGGGTAAGGATAAGGTCAGGATGGATAATGGGTTCTTTTAGAATGTTGGGGGTCCCGGCTGGGCTGGGACCTTGAAAGGCACCCCAGCCTTGGATGGGTATGGGGGCCAGAACAGTTGGTTGGTTTGTTTGGTTTTGGCTCACCTGCGGCTACTGCCCAGGTTCGGCATGTTCTGGATATATTTGCTTTGCTCTGTTACATCCTGAAAGGGGGGTCAGGACAAAGGGTTGTTCCTGGGTATTTCCTTGAGATTGTATATAGATAGGTGATAGCAAAGTAGGAAATGAAAGACTTGCCCAAATCGTTCTAATAGGAATGAAACTTGTGTACCCCTATGTGGTTGCGAGCTACGCTGGCGATGGTACATGCCTTTGGTAGAGTCGCCCATGCCAGACAGGTCAAAACCATAGGGCCAGATACACTACATTCTTGGGCAGGATGAGCTCGTTAGCCTTCTGGCAGTCATCCTAGGAGAAGGACAACTCTAATCCCGAACCCGGGCAGATGGAGCTCGCTTAGCCCTGTAAGGCCATCCATCTAAGAGAAGGTCACTCTAATTAAACCTACGTCCTGAGGACCTCGCTGCCACCGTCCAAGCTTGCTCGACCCTGGCAGATGAACCTTAGGATTAAAGGGTGGGTTCAGTTCCGCGCATACTGCATCTCACCTAAAAATTCCATTGTGCAGGCTTGAAGGCTTTACCCACATGCAAAAAGCCCTGTAGCGACGGGCGAGGGTCAAAACGGCAGGTGAAAGGTGCACTGGAAGCCGCAGACCCAACCCTGCATGCAGGCGGTTCAGGATATTGGTCATTTGAGACTGACCGGAGATGACAGTCTCTTGGGGCAGCACCCTGAACGACCAAGCAGCCTTTTCAAGGACAGCACTGCTTGCTCCACTCAGAGAGGGGCCTAGAAAAGGTGACCTAAACAAAGCTCATCTCCACCTTCACCCGGTTGGTTAACCGCAGACCAACGGGCATCTTCTTCCAATGTGGTTGCACAAAGATCAAAAGACAAAGGCATACACCTGCCTCCAAAGCTGTACCTAAAATCTATCTCGTATTGGCCTTTTTAGCCACCAACGTGCTTGCAACAAACATGGGTAGAGCCCTTCCCAAATCTTTGTTCGCGAAGCCTAGCCATGACTTTTATGTAGAATAATGAATCTCAGAAGTCAGTCAAAGCATAACATGGTTGTTATTGGTTAAGAAGGCAGGAAGAAATATAATTGCTTTTCCAGGTTCAGTTGTTTTAATCAGGGTATGATTTCATGATCAGCTGAACTATGTGTCTGTTCACTATGCCCTGGGCTAGAAGCACATTTTATGTAGCTGTCATGAGTTGGATGAGAGAGCAGAGTGACCCAAGAAATAATTTTTGACTGTGTGTAAAGGATTGCTAGTTTTGACGTGTGAAAGGTAGCAGTAATATGTCCAAGAAGAAAGGATACTGCTCCTTTCAGTATCTGCACAAATTTGGACTGAATTAACATAATATTTTGTTGCATTCCCAGTATGTCAGCAATGGATTGTTTCAATAGCATGTTTCTAGGCTGTATAAAGCAAAACATATTGTGGAAGTGGATTAATATAATAAATGTGAGCAAAATAGTTCTTCCTCAAATTATTAAAAAAATAATAGTTCAGTATTCAATTACATAATTATATTATATTTACTTTTGTTTAGTTCAAGGAAGAAATCTCTAAGCATTTCAAGTCCCACACTGATCAACTTGTTTTGATATTTGCTGGAAAAATTTTAAAAGATCAAGATACTTTGATTCAGCATGGGATTCACGATGGACTCACTGTTCACCTGGTCATCAAAATGCAAAACAGGTAACCTGACTGATGATGAACAATCTTATTTTTACCTCAAAGTAGTAAAAATATTTTTAATTTCTAATGTGATAGCTTTCTGATGGGCAAACCTAGGTTTGACTAAAATGTTTTCAAAAGCAGTCCAAATACTCTTGCATAAGAGAAGCAACCCCAAAATGTGTGTGGTTGTGTCCCTAAATATCATGCATACACTTTTTGAAAGTTAATGTTATCTTCTAAACTGAGCCATTACTATTAAATCACTTGAATTGGCTTCTTAGTTGTAGTTGGTGCAGAATAGCAGTCTGAATACAATCTGAACAGTCCTTGATCTGTTTCACTGTGTGATAGCATCCATGCTTATGCCCCTACAGTAGACAGGTGTGGTGAGCATACAAATTGGGCAAGCAGCCTCTAGTGCTTGAGCTAATTTATGATGGCATTAACTTTGTGTAACTACATTGTTACCATGCTCTTACAGTATTAAAGAATATTGAATTTCTGATATTATTCTAGTGATGAAATAAGACTTTAACTTAATTTGATGTTCAGAGGGGTGGCCTACTAATGGTATGGTATGGAATAGATCTTGTATTATAGATCTTGGTAGCCTTCTCTCCTTTAGGGATAGTATAAAAAGATGGTAACAGTTGCAGTGATGCTCATCCATTTTCTTAGTGTTAGAAATTACTGTTCTGAAGAAGTGATGAGATTATAGATATCTGAGAATCACAGCATGATAGAGGTTGAAAGGTATTCTCAAGGTCATCTGGTCCAACACCCCTGCTCAAGCAGGGCCACCTGGAGCCATTTGCCCTGGAACATGTCCAGGTGGCTTTTGAACATCTCCAAGGAGGGAGACTCCTCAAGCTCCCTGGGCAACCTATTCCAGGGCTCAGTCACCCTCACAATAGAAAAAAAGTCTTTCCTTCTGATCAGAAAAGAACCTCCTATGTTTCAATTTGTGCCAGTTGCCTCTGGTCCTGTCACTGGGCACCACTGACAAGAGCCTGGCTCCATCTCTTTGCACCCTCCCTTCAGGTATTTACATACATTGATGAGATCTCCCCTGAGCCTTCTCCTCTCCAATCTAAACAGTCCCAGCTCTCTCAACCTTTCCTTGTAGAAGGGATGTTCCAGTCCTTTCGTCATTTTTGTGGCTCCTTGTTGGACTCCCTTTAGTACGTCCATGTCTTGCTTGTACTGGGTAGCCAAGAACTAGTCACAGGACTCCAGGTGTGGCCTCACCAGTGCCTAGTAGAGGGGAAGGATCACCTCCCTCTACCTGCTGACAACACTCCTAATGCAGCCCAGGATACCATTTGCCTTCTTTGCAGCTGTGGTGGGTTGACTTTGGCTGGACGCCAGGTGCCCACCCAGTCACTATCACTCCCCTTCCCAGCCATAAAGGGGAGAGAGAATAAGCTGGAAAACAATTTGTGGGTTGGGATAAGGCAGTTTACTAAAGCAAAAGCAAAGCAAAAGCTTGCATGCGCAAAAGCGAAGCAAAAAATAACAGGATTAATATTCTACTTCCCATTAGCAGCAATGTCCGGCCACTTCCTGAGAAGAAGGGCTTCAGCACATGTAATGGTTTTTTAGCAGGCAGCCATTGGAAACAACAAATGCCCCCCTTCCTGCTCCTTTCCTTAGCTTTTATACCTGAGCTGATGTCATATGGTATGGAATATTCGTTTAGTTAGTTTGGGTCAGCTGGCCTGGTTGTGTCCCCTCCCAGAATCTTGACCTTGACTGAGGAAGGAATGTTACAGTACTGGTGCTGTGCTCAGCAGTAGCCAAAACACTGGTGTGTTATCAACACCCATCTAGCTATCAATGCAAAGCACAGCACTGTGAGGTCTGCTATGAGGAAATGAACTCCATCTCAGCCAGATCCAATACAATCTCCACCCCTTATTCCATACCATTTGCGTCATACTCAGATCCCACATTATATATATATATATATATATATATTTTCTGACTGTCTCCCATGGTTTCACAGATAGATATTATTTTTTCCCATTTTATGGCCTTCTTTCACCCCTCCAGATCTTGGGCTCCATTCCATCAGGAGGGGTACTCAGGACAGAAGAAGCAACACAATTGGTCGTTGGGCACCGACAGCAGCCCAGCTCGGGTCATTGTCACACTCTCCTTCCTCCTCACAAAATTTGTTCTTCACTGTCCTGCTACTTTACTTCCTGCAACATATGACTTAAAACACAGATTATTTTTCCCACAAGGTTAAATCTCCTTGAAGCACACACCAGGTCTCCCCATCCTCCCGCATTACCCACCAGGTACACCCTGGCCCCTGAGCAAAGACAATCCCACGGATGGGTTTACCTTTTCTCATGGGAGGAGAAACCCACACCAACTTCCCCAGCTACTTCCTTACGTGTAGTACAGGAACCTTATCCCCTCCCACAGTGTGCAGGGGTTTTGTTTGGGCAGGACCAGGGTGGTTGGCAAATCCCCTAGTGTTGACCAGCCAAGTGGCTTCAGCTAAATTTGCCTCCCAATGCTTCCATGTCCCATTACCTAACGCTCTTAACATAGTCTTCAACAGTCCATTATACCTCTCAGTCTTCCCAGAGGCTTGTGGGTGTTAAGGGATATGATAGATCCACTTGATGCCATGTTTCTTTGCCCAAGAGTTTATAAGATTATTCTGAAAGTGAGTCCCATTATCTGATTCAATTCTCTCTGGGGTGCCATGTCGCCACAGAATGTGCCTCTTGAGGCCTAAGATGGTGTTTCAAGCAGTGGCCTGGTTTACAGGATATGTTTCCAGCCAGCCAATTGTTGCCTCCACCATGGTGAGTATGTAGCTCTTGCCTTGGTGTGTTCGTGACTGTGGTCCAATGTAGTCAATATGCCAGGCCTCACCATATTGGAAACCCAGACACTGCCCTCCATTTCAGGGAGATTTTACTCGCATGGCTCGCTTGATTGCCCCAGTGTTTCACATTCCTGAATAACCTGTGTGATGGCCTCCATGGTCAGGTCCACCCCTCTCGATCACAAGCCCATCTGTACGTCACATGTCTTCCTAGATGTCCTGATGTTTCATGGGCCCATTGGGCTATAAATAGCTCACCCTTCTGCTCACAAAGTCTATCTGAGCTATTCCAATCTTGGCAGCCTTATCCACCTGCTCATTGTTCTGATGTTCTTCAGTGGCACGACCTGTTGGTGGACAGAAATTGTGTGAACAATTTCTATTGCATTTCTGCGACCTCTGCCTTGGCATGGCTGGGTGCAGACAGTAAAAAATACTACGCCACTAATATGGCTGCAGGCCTTGTGCCAAGGTGAAGGAGGAGTTCTTTTGGCAGGAAAACAAGTTTTATGGACACCTGCTGTGGTCCAATTAGTACTGTACAACACAGTATGTTTTCCTTATGTATCCAATGTAGCCTGGAAAAGAATCACGTCTGTGTGTCATAAGCAGCATATAAGCTGTCTTTCTTCTAATAAAGCTGACATCTTGCCGATCATAATGACCTGTGAGCATTATGTCCATACCCCTCTGCCGATATCGACCTTTGGGCACGTGAGCATCAATGTGACGCACTTTCAGAGTCATGTTTTCCACCCGTGCAGCGATGTCCTTCCACAATGCAGCAGCCCAGATGGGTTTACCCCTGCATTGCCAATTGGTCTTCTTCTATTGCTGTAGCCACCCCCACAGGGCATTAGCCACCATCCAGGAGTCAGTGTAGAGATACAGTACAGGCCACCTTTCTCATTCAGCAATCTTTAGGGCTAGTTGGATAGCTTTCACTTCTGCAAATTGGCTTGACTCACCCTCTTCTTCAGCAGCCTCAACGACCCATTGTGTAGGACTCCACACAGCAGCTTTCCACCTCAGATGGTTTCCTACCACACGGCAAGATCCATCAGTAAACAGAGCATAGTTTCTTTCATTTTCTGGTAACTTGTTATATGATGGTGCTTCTTGGGCATGAGTCGCCTCTTCAGGCCATGCTCCAAAATCTCCGCTTTCTGGCCAGTCCATAATCTCTTCCAGGATTCCTGGGAAATTGGGTTTTCCCATTCGGGCTCATTGTGTAATCAAAGCTACCCACTTACTCCATGTAGCACTGATGTGTTGCGTGATGTGTCAAGGGGATGTTTCCTTTGAACATCCAGTGCAGCACAGGCAATCACGGTGCCAAGAGGAGACATGCTTCTGTCTCAATGACTTCTGAGGCGGCTCAAACCCCCTCATAGGCTGCTAATATCTCCTTTTCAGTTGGCATGCAGTGGGCTTCTGATCCTCGATGACCCCGGCTCTAAAACCCTAATGGTTGACCTTGGGTTTCGCCTGATGTTCTCTGCCAGAGATGGAGACATAGATGCTATTTTGTTCACCACATCCATGGGCACATGACGACGTCCATCCTGCCATTTTATTCCCAAGAACTAGATCTCCTATGCAGGTCCCTTTACCTTACTTTGTTTTATGGCAAGACCAGTTTTCAGAAGAATTTGGATTATTTTCCTCCCTTTCTCAAAAACTTCTGCTGTCTTGCCACACACAATGATATTATCAATATATTGCAGGTGTTCTGGAGCTCCCCCCTGTTCCAGTGCAGTCTGGATCAGTCCATGGCAGATGGTCGGGCTGTGTTTCCACCCCTGGGGCAGTCGATTCCAGGTATACTGGACACCCCTCCAAGTGAAGGCAAACTGTGGCCTGCACTCTGTTGCTAGAGGAATGGAGAAAAACACATTAGTGATGTCAATTGTGGCACCACTTGGCTGCTTTTGAGTCCAGCTCAAATTGAAGTTCCAACATGTCCAGCACAGCAGCACTCAGAGGTGGCGTGACTTCATTCAGGCCACAGTAGTCCACTGTCAACCTCCATTCTCCATTAGACTTTCACACTGGCCATATGGGACTGTTAAAGGGTGAGCGGGTCCTGCTGATCACTCCTTGCCTCTCCAGTCAATGAATTAGCTCATGGATGGGAGTTTATGGAGTCTCAGTGCAATATTGCCGTCAGCGCACTGTTCTGGTGGCAATTGGCACTTGTTGGTCTTCGACTTGCAGCAATCCCACAATGAAGGAATCTTCTGAGAGGCCAGGCAGGGTAGATAACTGATCTTCTCTGTAGCCTCAGTAGCTACACCAAAAGCCCATCGATACCCCTTTGGATCTTTGAAGTCTCCCCTCCTGAGGTAATCAATGCCAAGGATACAAGGGGCCTCTGGGCCAGTCACAATGGGGCACTTTTCCCACTTGACCCCTGTTAAACTTCAGCCACTAATAAAGACAACTCCTGGCATCCCCCTGTCACTCCAGAGATCCAGATGGGTTCTGCACTTCTGTGCCTTTATGGCATCAGTGTGCACTGTGCACCAGTATCCACCAAAGTTCTATACCTCTGTGGATCTGATGTGCCAGGCCATCAAATTCACACAGTCTAGTGTGCCTGGTCATCCCTTTCTTTCTCTTGGCCAAAGGCAGGGACCCTCTATTCCTGTTCCTGGTTCAGAGTATTCACTGTCTGACCTTTGTGATGTCAGACCAGAGGTCCCCTCACCAGGATCAAAGGAGTCGATTTCAGTCCTTTTACATCTGAGAGGTCGCTGATTGCTTTCCTGGGTTTCTGCAGCAACTACATGGACAGCTTTCCTGGGTGACCCCTTGTAGTGGGAATGTTGATTTTTTCTTTTTTGTTTGGTCTGTGTTTGGCCCGTGTTTGGCCCCAACCACCTGTGGTAGTTTATATTCTCCCTGCCAAGTTCACTGATAAAACAGAGAATTCGTCCTTGGAGGGAGAACTTCTGTATAAACCATTTTAATTGGTGTTCTTCTATTGGTTCATTGTCTGCCAAGGGCATTTGAAGGAGAAGGTGAGGAGGAGAGGAGGAGGGCTCGACCCTTGACTCAATTAGAAAAGACCCCCAAAGCAGACTGTGCATGCGTTAGGGGATTTCCAAAGTTCTCACGCATGCGCTGAAGGGATGAACTTATATAACTAAGAGGGTGGGATTGAGAGCCTCTGGCAGGGTGATGCTGACCACGCCTTCCCGGGCAGAGGTGCTCATTGACTGTATAAAAGCAGACAAATTTTTTGGTTCGGGTGGGCTTGCTCTACACGAAGGACCAAGTTGCTTTTAGCGGGGACGCCTGCTGTCGTGGGAGCCTGCTAACCCTCTGACAAACGCTGCTGCTGCAGAGGGCTTTATAGTCTTTGGAGTTGGTAAGATCATCTCATAAATGACACCTAGGTGAGTAGGGTGTCATACTTTCCTCTTTGGTTTTTCCCTTCTCCCGAGTGCCCATTTTTTTTTGTTAACCACCTTTTGTAATAAATATTTGCTTTATTGAGTTCCAGCGGTGTCTGGGTTTTCAAGCTTCAGTATGTCTTGAACCCTCCCTAATACACCCCTTCTTAACAGTTCTCTTCCCTCTTAATTCACATACCCGGGCTTCCAGCTTAGAGGTGGGTTCACCATCCCACTTCTTCATATCTTCCCCCCGGTCATGCAGAAAGAACCAGAGTTCACCACGTGGTCTGCACTTGGGGGTTCCTTTCCCCCTGACTGGGGCAGGAAAGGACCGATTTCTTGGGCTGCCCCTGAGAGCTGAGGTGCTGGCCCATGGGAATGAGGAAGTGTCTAGAGTTTCTTCTAAGTTTCGGAGCCAGGAGGATGTCACCTCTACAGTTGGTGCAACCATCTTCAGGTAATATAATGCTACCAGGCTATTGGAATATGATGCAGGGGCACTTTGAACCACCTTCCTCCACATGGCCATCGTGCAAGGAACATGCTTTGGATCTTTAGGGGTGTTATCACTTCTTAGGTTACTATAGATGATTTCCAGCACTGCTAATTCTCTCAAGTACTGGATAACTTCATCTGCAGTGGCCCACTTTCCTGGGGAGTTCATTAGATCTTCCTTGAACGGATACCTTGCCCTCACGCCTGAGAGGAGCTGTCTCCAAAGACTGCAAATTGTTCTTTCTTTTCCAATTCCTCTTTTAATTTCCCGTTCTCTAGCAAGGGATCCCAGCTGTTGGGCTTCATGACCTTCTAGTTGCTGACTATCAGCCCTGTTATCCCAGCATTGAAGCAGCCAGGTAGGACTCCGTTCACCTGCCTGACAGCTGTAATCTTTCCGCATGTCTTGAAGTTCTGATGAGGTCAAGGACTGGTTAATTTTGGTTTCCTGTTAGATTTGTCTCACTCCTTTTGATTTCTTTGTTGATGGACCAGCTTCTTGATCTGCTCACTCCCCTCCTTCTCCTTCTTCTTCTTCTCCTTCTTCTTCCTCTCTTATAATCGATATGGACCTGTAGCTTGCCTTATCCATTTTTTCCTTTTCACTACTGGGGCAAATACTATATTTGTTGTGGTTTGAGTCCCTATCTCAGCCATAGTGTCTTCCAGAGCAGTTTGGGTCCTTGCCTCCACTACAATACTCTGAGAGTACTGAACTGTGGCTCAATAGCCACAGACCAGGCCCCAGTACAGGGCGAGAAGTTGCTGGTTTTGATCAGGGCACAGTGCTGGCTCATGTTCACCCTGGTGTCCACCGAGACCTAGGGCCTTTTCTACCAAGGTGCTTTCCAGCTGGGTGGTCCTCATCCTATATTGGTGCCTAGGGGTTGTTCCTTTCCAGGTGCAGGGCTTTGCACCAGTTCCACTTGTTCAATTTCATGAGGTTCCTGTCAGCCCATTTCTGCAGCCTATCAAGTTCTCTCCAGATGGCAGCATGACCCTATGGCATATCAGCTACTTCTCCCAGTTCTGAGTTGTCTACAGGCTTGTTGAGGGTATACTCTGCCCCATCATCCAGATCATTAATGAAGATGTTAAACAGGACCACTGGGGTCCGCTGCTAG
The DNA here is from genome assembly GCF_003984885.1 of Neopelma chrysocephalum. Lineage (NCBI taxonomy): Eukaryota > Metazoa > Chordata > Aves > Passeriformes > Pipridae > Neopelma > Neopelma chrysocephalum. The sequence goes on from NW_020925179.1 coordinate 235,686, forward strand.
TCACTGACCTTCAACTAGACTTTGTTCCACTGATCACCACCCTCTGGATCTGGTCACTCAGCCAGTTTTCCATTCTTCTCATCCTGCCCCTATTTCTTCAGCTTCTCTATGAGGATGCTATGGGAGACACTGTTGAAAGTCTTCATGAAGTCCAGCTAGAAGTCCACTGCTTTCCCCTCATCTACAGGGCCAGTCATTTCATCACAGAAGGTTATCAAGTTGGTTAAGCGTGACTTCCCTTTGGTGAATCCATGCTGACTACTCCTGATGGCTTTCTTGGCCTTCATTTGTCTGGAAATGGTTTCCAGAATTAGCTGCTCCATCACCTTCCTGGGCATCGAGGTGAGGCTGGCTGGCCAGTAGTTTTCTGGGTCCTCCTCCTTGCCCTTCTTGAAGATAGGAGTGGTATTTGCTTTCATCCAGTCTTCAGACACTTCTCCCAGTAACCATGATCAATCAAAGATTATCAAGAGTGGCCTCACAATGACATCTGCTAACTCTTTTGGCCCTCATGGGTGAATTCCATCAGGGCCCATGGACTTAGGTATGTCCAGTTTGCTTAAGTATTCTCTGATCTGATCCTCTTCCACCAAAGGTACATTTTCCTTGCTCCAGCCTTTTTCCCTGGTCTCAGGGGCCTGGTTTTCCTGAAAGCCAGTCTTGCTAGTAAAGACTGAGGCAAAGGCAGCATTCAGTACCTCAGCCTTTTCTGTGTCCTGGTGTCCTGTGTAACCAGGTCCCATGTCTCATTAAGCAGCGGTTGCATGTTTTCCTTAATCTTCTTTTTGTTACCTATGTACTTATAGAAACCCTTCTTGTTGTCTTTGACATCCCTTGCCAAATTCAATTCCATTTGGGCTTTGTCTTTCATAACTCAATATAAGAAAGACTGACAATATCTTTGTATTCTTCCCAGGTTGCCCATCCTTGCTTCCACCTCTGTATACTTTCTGTTTGAGTTTGTCCAGGAAGACATCTAGAGTTTATGGGGGTTCTAGAAATAATAAAAAATGTAAATTAGGATTCTCAAGTATGATACTGTTCCTGTATTAAATGTCATTATTATATTAAATGCCAGACCTTGTGTACTGGATCTGGTTCAGATGGAGTTTTACTTTCTTCATAGCAGCCTGTATAGTGAGGTGTTTTGGATTCTTGACCTAACAGCATTGATAACACACTGATTTTTTAACTATTGCTGAACAGTGCTTGTACAGCATCATGGTCAGTGAGTAGGCTAGTGTTGGGAAGGGGACACAGCTAGGACAGTTGAACCAAGCTGACCAAAGATATTGCATACCAGATAATGTCATGCTTAGCAATAAAACTGAGGGGAAACTTTTCCGAAGTAGCTGTTGCTCAGAGACTGGCTGGACAGTGGTCTGCTGGTGGTGAGTTATTGTCTTCACATCACTTTTCTCATTTTATTGGTTGGGGTATTTTCTTTGCTTATTAGACTGTTTTTATCTCAACCCATGAGTTTTTCTCACTTTTACCATTCTGATTCTCTCCCCCATCCTGCCTGGGGTGAGGGGAAAATAATGTTGTAACTGGGTGGGGATTTAACTGGTTGGGGTCAACTTACTGCACCTTGTTCAAATTGTAATTTTTTAATCTTGCTTTTTATAGATCACAAGACCATCCAGATCAACAAACACACACCACTGGCAGTATTGCTACCACATCAATATCGAGCAGTAATACCTCAACACCAACTTCAACAAATATCAATTCTTTTGCCTTGGGTAAGAATATTTGTTAGATAACATGGTGGCTATCTTAGGTATCTTGGTTTCAGTTAAGTATCCATGGAGCTTTATTCTAATGTAAACTGGACTTAAAAATATTATAAAATTACTGATTGCAAAAATCTGTGGTGTTGGTTGGAATAAGTTTTTGATCAGTAAGTTATCAGAGGTAAATTGTTTCCTTAATTTTTATGTACAGAACTTCAGGCTTGTGCTGTTTCATCTTCAGTAATAAGGTGCCACTGATCTTGTATTCTGGCACTATAGGTAATTAAACTCCTTCCAGTCTCCTTCTCCTCCTTAACAGTGCATTTGAATTGGCCTGAAGAGAGTACTGAAGTTGGACCCATAACATCATGACTTGGAGCAGAAGTAACAAAGTTACTCATATCTTACAAACCAGTATTTCTCAGGTTCTGAGTCTGATTGAATTATTGGTCTTCTTTATCAGGAATAGAGACAGAAGCCTATTGATTTAAAAATATATTTTTTCAGAGTTGCTACATTTTGTTCTTCATCCTCTTTGTTTGCTTTCTTTTTAAAAACAAAAAATGAAACAACAGAAAACTGTGGTAAGCAATTGCTTTTTTTAGTTTTAAACAGTTCTCCAGACTGACTAGTACCTTCTAAAAATGGGAAACTTTTGTTTGCTGAACTCTGCAAAGGAGAATCTAAAGCATTATTAGTTCTTGTTGCATCAACAAAAAGAAGAGTTCTACTTTTTGTTTAGAATAGAGTATGCATCATGTTAAGAGATTCCTCATGGTGGTGGTCTCTATAAATGATTATTACAAATGTATTGGAAAGTGTTGGGAATTAACCTGAGGCCTTAAAACTCAAACATCCCTTGTACCTCAGCTACAGTAAAGTAGAAGAAAAGCTGTTAGAATTGTAACAAGTTATATTTCAGATGCAATTTGGATTTCTAGATGTCTCGTTATGTACAGAAGCAAACTCCTAGTGAATGACTCCTTAACAGCCTTGCAAAGATAGAATTTCCATTGAATTTCATTATTTTGAAGTGTGGGTTATGTTTATGTATTTTGTACTTAAAAAGAACCTGGATGTGTTTAGAAATATATTAGAAGCTGAAAGTTTAATTTTTTTCCCTTTCATCTTAAAGGTGGCCTTGGAGGTTTGACAGGCCTGAGTAGCCTGGGTTTAAATGCATCAAACTTTTCAGAGTTGCAAAGTCAGATGCAACAGCAACTTATGTCCAACCCAGAAATGATGGTTCAGATAATGGAAAATCCATTTGTTCAGAGCATGCTTTCAAATCCTGACCTGATGAGACAGTTAATTATGACTAACCCTCAAATGCAGCAACTGGTACAGAGAAATCCAGAAATCGGTCACATGCTGAATAATCCAGATATAATGAGACAGGTATGTAGAAAGAACTCTAAGGTCATGACTTTGATTATATTGTAACTGGGAATAAAAGAGCAAGAATTGGACATGCTTATATGAGTGCTGAAATACTGTTGAGGAATTTAGGCTTGTTAGACAATCTGTAAAAGGTCACTATAGGAAATAGATGGGGTTTTTTTCTAGCTGCTGGTGTCTGAAATAAGCTGATAATTTAAAAAAAACCCCAGCAATAGTTTTAAAAGATGCCAAAGACTGTATAATCATATATTCTGAGTTGAGTCAAATGCCACTTGAAATCTTCTGTTGTATAGTCAACAGTGAGTTTACTATAAAGTAATAATTCTCCAAAGTACTGCTTATTTCCAGTTTATGTAACTGTGGGTACTTCTGATTGCTTCTAAAGTTATGTAAGATATGCCTTATGTGACAGAGCGCATCAAGAAACAAGTGGAGGCTTTGGAAACTGTAGGTATTTATTTTTCAAGATGCATGTTGTACTGAGGTTAGAAATGGGAGAAACATATTGTGTTGAGATAAGACAAGAAAGAACAGGATGGTACATTCAAGAGCTTTTTCTTCTGTTTAGTCAATGCATTGTGATTCAGCTAGCATACTGACAGTTGTGGCAGAATGTTGTCTAAATACAAAATTCTATTGAGTCCCCTCTCACTAAGCTGACGTCTTGATTTGGCTTTAATCTTAATTTCAAATGGAGTTGGACATTGGTAACTGAGGTACTGCAAAATGCTGATGTTTTCACTTTAGAATGGATTTTTTTTGTGAATACAAATTACATGTTCTATTTCATTAGACACTAGAACTTGCTAGAAACCCTGCAATGATGCAGGAAATGATGCGAAACCAAGACCGAGCCTTGAGCAACCTTGAAAGCATACCAGGTGGCTACAATGCCTTGCGACGTATGTACACAGATATTCAGGAGCCAATGTTGAATGCAGCTCAGGAACAGGTGAGAAATGATTGTAGGGGCCACTGAAAGTAAGTGGGTTTTAGTTGGTTGTTGGGGTTTTGTTTGTTTTTTGTGTGGTTTTGTGGGTTATTTTCAAATATGAAAGAAGATAAATAATGTAACTTTTCAAATGTGTACTTGTCAAAACTTAATTTCTTGAAGCTTCAAGTCAATGTGTGGTTTGTTCCTATGCTCTTTTAAACTTGAAGGGATAAAGATTGTTATGTGAGTTTGATAAGCTATTTTAATGTTAATAAATTTTTCTTATATATATTCTAAATTTATGTTTAATTCTTGGACTTATGAAGTTACTGAGGTTCAGGAAAAATTAAAAGTGTATAACTTGGAACCTAAGGTGGGAAGAAAAGAGGCTTTGAAATTTTTCTAAGTTGAAAACCACTATGCAAGATATAATCTTACTGTGATCAAAGTACTAGTGTAGTAGCATATGCTGCATTTAAAACGAGGTGTAATTAACTTATCTTTTTTTTTCTTGTTGACGGTAATATCTCTTTCAATGTTGGTATCTTTTCAGAATATTTACAATGGCTTATTTTAGGATGGTGATTATAATTGATTACCGTAACTTGCCATTTCTAGTAGACTTAAAAATAGTCGACTAATAGATAATATGTGTTTGTTTCTCCTTCTGTAGTTTGGAGGTAACCCATTTGCTTCCTTAGTAAGCAATGCATCATCAGGAGGGGACAGTCAGCCATCTCGTATAGAAAATAGAGATCCTTTACCAAATCCCTGGGCTCCTCAGTCCAGCTCTCAGAATTCCACAAGTACCAGCACCAGTGGTGAGAACAGTGGCAGTAGTAATGTCGGAAATAGCACCTCTGCTAGTATGGGACAGAGCTCAACTATACCAAATTTGGGATCTGGACTAGGAGGTGTGTCTGTTATTGCACTTGTATATATTTGCAAATATTCAGGAGTTAAGTGAAAATATTTTGTTATTAGAGATGTTTTGATTAAAAGTTTGTGTTGCTGTTAATTTCCATAGAATATTTAACTAGTATCAAAGTCCTCTGTGGGAAAACAACATGAAAAGTAAACCAAGAGTGCTAACAATACTTGTGTACTGTGTTAAAATAAAAGTAGGGAATCTGTACATGAATGATAATATTTTTTTCTGTTTGGAGACAAACAGGAAAACAGTTAATAATGTAGATAGCCTGACTGTTTGTTGTATATGACCTCTGGCTTATTTTGTTTCTAGGGCAGATGCATCTGTGTAAGCAGAACCACACTGAGATGTATTTAAGGGGCTAAAGCTCATTAAAAAAAAACAAAACAAAACCACACAGTTGTATCCCAGTTCTAGGCAGTCTAATTAATTTGATTATAGTCAAGGTTTTTACTAAAGTGACCTTTTACTTTTTTTTTTTTAAGTTGGTATGTTCAACACACCAGGAATGCAGAGCTTGTTCCAGCAGATAACAGAAAATCCACAACTTATGCAAAATATGTTGTCTGCACCCTATATGAGAAGCATGATGCAGTCATTGAGCCAGAATCCTGATCTTGCAATACAGGTAAATGCTTTTTGTGTAGGAATGAGTTGTGTACACTGAAGTGAAAAAAGGAGTTGAATTTATCATACAGTTATATTTTCAATACAGAATAACCATGCTAACTTCTCAACAATAATCTGTTTGTTGCAAATGGTCCAGTTTTTAAATTATGTTAATGTCTGACTTATTGAAATTATTACCTAGTTACCTTTAGCAATCTGTTGCAGTAAGTTTCTTGAATTTGTCGTTGGACATCATGTCAGGCATTTTCTTGTAACAACTTGTGTTTGTGTATGTTTCATACAGCCCTATAATTTTGTGGCCTAGCATAAGAACCAGTTAAACAAAACAAATGCTTTGATTATAAATTAAGGTAGATCTGCTAGTAAATAAATATCCATCTTAGCTTGGGAGGACAGAAGTGGAGGGGAAGGATTTGGTGCCATATCTACCTGTTATTCTGGTTTTCCTTTCTCACCTGTGATCCTTGCGTGCAATAAAAGTGCTGATACTGCTGGTTTATGAATGGTATTGTAGAAGTGCTTTCCAATTTTACTTACAACAATAATATCCAAAATCAAATCTTGACCTGAGATAATATTATTTTGTATACTAAACAGTTAATTGGAAATATCCCAGGCTTTTTGCAAACAATATTTACAGGGAAACCATCACATCAGTAGTGGAGGTTGATTAGAAAAAGCATTTCTTGTTGCATAACTGAGGTTGCTTTGGTGAGGATCTGGCAAGGATTCACTTCAGAAGTTTAATGCCATCACTTCCCCACCCCAAAAAAACCCCACAACAAAAACTACACCCAAACATAAATAAAAAAAAGACACCAAAATCCCAAACAAAGAAAAAAACGAACAACAGAAAAACAACAGCCACACCACCAATTATTTCAGTCAATTCTCAGGGTGGTGGTTCATTGTTTCAGAACAAGTTTTGGCCAAAGGAGATAATTACTCTGAGGTTATCATAGGCTATTATCTTGTTATCTTGTTATCTGATTTGTATATGGTGAGTAGTTGTCTTAAAATCCACTCTAGTATTTACTTTTTGATCTACTGCTTGATCCATGATGTTAAATATTTTTGACCCATAGATGCTGTTGAATAATCCTTTATTTGCTGGAAATTCTCAACTTCAGGAGCAAATGAGACGACAACTTCCTACTTTCCTTCAACAAGTAAGATGAGATACTAAGTCTTGTTAATTAATGTCTGAAATTCAGTGAGCAATTTTTGCAACAAACTGCTGCCTTTCCTTGATTTCACTTAAAACTACATTCTGTGTTCTCATTAGCTTTAGACACTGAGTTGCATTATCCCTTGTAAGAATTGATACACACACAAGTTAACCCAGATGACCAAACCACAGCTAGGATATTAAGGAAAAGTTTATTCTGAAGTTGGAAACCCTAAATACACTGCTAAATCATGCAGTGGGCAAAAGAGTAGAAGCAGCAGGAGGCCTGTTATGGTGCTTTTATAACATCACCTTTCGCATGCACATAACTTCAAGGCTGTGTTCTCCTCTATGCTTTTTATGGTTTCCCTCTCTCTCAGCAGGACCCTCAAGCATGTCTGTGAGAACTTTTATCTCTTCTTGCAACAGGGGAGTTAACTTCTCAAAGCAAGCAGGCAGAGAAATAGGTAGCACTATTCATGGAAAAGAATTTTGTCCCACACTGGGTTTTTCCTAGGCCTAGTTTTTCCAGCAGCGAAAATCTTGAGCAAAATTCTTTTTCCTCCTTGAATATATCTATATATCTTCCACGTTTAAACTTTCTGTCCCTACATCCCTTGATAATTAAATGCTTGATTTCTCTCTCCATCCCTTTCAAAAGTTAAATCTGGCTTTTAGTGGATGTTTTTGTCTGTGACTAGCACAACTGCTTTGATTTGCTCTTGTGCCTTTGCTTAGAAGTAATGACTTGTTCTTACTGCCCACCAGCCAGAGAGAACCTGTTTCCCACACGATTTCTTTTGCAAAATAAAGAAAAAATATTATACCTTTTCCCACTACTAAGATAAGCTTTAACGGTACTTTTCTCATACTTCCTCCACCCTGCCCTGATTATTTGGGGTAAAGAGACCTTACAGCATGCCTTGAAAGATGCAAGTCATAAGCTAATTCAAAAGAAGTGGATTCTGAAGATGTTTGCCTCTAAAGATTGCCTTACCACCAACTTTCCCTCTTACACTGTTGTGGTTGCAGCCCCAGTACTTGCTTTGTCTTAGCTGTCACAGTGTATACAAGGATTGTGTCCTTTAAGTAGGACCAAGCAAAATTTTTAGGAATTAAAAATTAAATCCAGTGTATGAGTTCTATCATTAGGCACTCTTTACAATTCAAAGTAAATGTGTACTGCTGGGATCTCATTGCAGTGTTATGAGTAAAATAAATAACATGAATTTCATGCCATTGATGATTGTCTGATGCTCCAATCTATCTAGATCTCTCTGCAAGGCCTCTTGTCCCTCATGACAGTCACAAGCACCTCACAGTTTAGTATCACCAGCACACTTTCTAATGGTGCATTCAATTCCTGCATCCAGATTGTTGATAAATATATTGAACAGAACTGACCCTAGAATTGAGCCCTGAAGAAGACTGCTGGTGACTGGTAGCCAGCCATATGTAGTCCCATTCACTACAACCTCTTGAGCCCTGCTGTTCAGCGAGTTCTTCACCCAGCACCATGAACCTGCTCATCGAACAGCTGGACAACTTATCCAGAAAGGTGCTGTGAGGGACAGTATCAGAAGCCTTCCTGAAATCCAGAAAAACTGCATCCACTGCCTTCTTTTCATCTACTAGGCACGTGTCCTTATCATCAAAGAATGAGGGTTCTTGAATATTATGTTTGCTAGTATGTTTTTCAGAGTAGATGTTGATGGCACTACAGATAGGAACACGTGCACAAATTATCAAATAGCTGTAGTCTGAATTTAGCTAGAAAAAGATGTTTTATAACTTTCTGTATTAGATACCTTCTTAGGTTTCACTGTATTCAGCCCTGTTGTTTACCAGTATTATGATATAGGAGACTAATTTAGAATTATGTTTAACTAATAAACTCCTATGGCTTTGGAAGATGATAAAGTCTACTAGAAGTAATGAGAAATACTTTTCCTTATGTTCTCCTTATTTAAAAGGAGTCTAGAGAGCTCATTCATCATCTCCTGTGAAAGTTTTCTCAAAAAAACCCCAATCTGAAGGATTTAATGTAAATATTCAAAGTCAAAAACCAGCAAGTTCTGAAAGGATATCAGAGTCTATAAAACATCTAGTGATAAAGATCAACTTTGAATATCTGTATATTATGAGTTTTCTGTTTTTAGATGCAGAATCCTGACACATTATCAGCTATGTCAAACCCTAGAGCAATGCAGGCTTTGCTACAGATTCAACAGGGCTTGCAGACATTAGCAACGGAAGCACCAGGACTTATACCAGGGTAAGAATTGGTCATACAAATTTATACAAGAACTTTTCTCTTGTGTTTGGGTTTTTGTCAGCTTTTGTCTTTCTTTTTAACATATAGAGGTTTATCCAGTTTTTACAGACTGTTCCTCTTGCATTTTTTAGTTTCACTCAACTTATTTTAGAATCTGTCACACTGTGGTGGTTTAAAAAAACAGCTGGGAATTAAACTCTAAATAAACCACTCCCCTTCCCCTGGTGAGAGAGGGACAAAGGCAGAGACTATGGGTTGAGATAATTTACTGAAAACAAACAGCAGTGAAATAAGAAACACAGAGTAGCAGCAACAATATTAATAACACAAGTATACAAAAGAGAAGGTTCTTTACATGCAAAAAAGGTGTTCACCACCTTGACTCAGTTCCACATGACCGCTGAGACAAAGATGAGATGGCAGACGTTCCCGTGACTAGTGTTACATAGCATCCCAGGACAAAGACAAGATGATGGATGTTCCCACAACTAGCATTTCCCATCCCTGAGCAAAGAAACAATCCTGGACAACCCCCCAAAAAGCTGGATTGTCTGTGTTGCGCCACCCACTTCCAGACTGCTCCAATCCGCTAGTTCAATCCCACACCGCACCGCCTCTTCAGACCACTCTGCTCCGCTGTGCTCGGGCTCGGCTCCTCTCATCTTGGTTTGCCACTGCTTCGTTCCCTGCAGCTGCTTCCAGCATTGGCTCACGCACGTGCTCCACTGGGTTTAGCTGTGTTAGACACTTGGAGTTGCTTTCTTCCCAAGGGGACGGGAAGGGATGGGTGGCAGTGGCAGAAGGACACGGTCCACAAGGCTGGTCCCAGCAACTTCCCCAAAGCAAAGATTGAACAAAATGGCACTGCTTCCAGGGTGCGTTCATATTTTCTTACCCCCAAAGCCATGCCCCCCAGCAATGAAGTGGGTGGTATCAAATAGCAACCTAGCCATGCCCACAGAGTTCTAGGCTTCTCCCTGTTCTCGGCACCTGCAAACAAGACTAGAACATACACTTTTGTTTGCAACACACTTTTAAGCAATGGTCTGTGGTCTTGTTTTAGTGCTTAAGTTGTCATCCATTTTTTATTTGACAGAATTTTTACTTAGTAATTACATCTCATGGGAAGAGATTACAACTAAGCCATTTTTTTACTTTAGTGATGTATTTCTCTGTCATTTGTGCAGATTCAATCCTGGTTTAGGTGGATTGGGAAGCACTGGAGCTCCTACAGGGTCCACTGTACCTAGTTCAATTCCCAGTGAAAATACAAGTCCGACATCAGAGACCACTGATCCTGGTCACCAGCAGTTTGTCCAACAAATGTTGCAGGCACTTGCTGGTGCAAATGCTCAGGTAAAGTAGATCACTATTCTAGCTTGTGTGTGTCTGCTCTGTGTGTGGTTGGTGGGGTTTTTGTTTGTTTGAGTTTTTTTAAATATCCAGTGAGACAGACACACAGATACCCCCACACACACCTTTCCCCACTGTAAACAAACAGAATGCTTCTGGTCAAAGGAGAGCAGAGGAAGATTAAAAGTGATGTTCTAGCTGTGCAAATAAATGCTGGGAAAACATCACATTTGAGTAAAAGTGTCCTCTGAATGGTTGATTGATAGGTACACCTATCTTCATACCCTTGAGTTTCTGAAATGCCTGGAAAGAAGATTAAGGTGTTAAAGGGAGGACTGGTTCCCTGGCAACTGAAATGTGGGCTCAGACAAGAAAAGAACTTAAGTGTACTGAACATCATTATTTCTGTACTTTATGTTGCTGGTTGTAGTTCAGGTTATTTGGGGCCTGAATTTGTAGCATGCTTCCCGGACATCCTGCAGATTCAGATTGCACAATGTACATTGTGTTAACATACCAAGTGGAATTTAGGCTCTCTGGAGAGCTCCAGAAGTCAAGCAAAGGTGGCAACTTTGTGAAACAGAACCATTACACTGTGGTACATATCCAGTGTAATGGCAGACTGCTGATAAACCTGCTGTTCTTACCTCCTCTGTTGCCACAGAATAAGGCAGTTCAGCTTGCTGATCTGACAGAAAAATGTTACTTTATGTAACTATGAGAAAGCGGTGGTAAGAATAGCTATAGGAAGCCATGTTCTCATAGATATTATTATCATTCCAGATCTTACGCTACCAATTCAGTATTCTTTTTTGCATTTTCGGGTGGGGGGGAATGTTTACATTTCAGTCAGTATGTTTGCATTTTATTAGTTTGGAAATATATGCAGTTTTTAAATACTGGTAGGAATTTCTCAATTGGATGAAACTTTAAGTAGAACAAAAGGAAAATTAGCAGTAGGTGCAAAAATCTTGTGTTGATACGTAAACTGTCTCACTCATTTCAAAAAGTGGCTTCTCAGTATTACTCTGACCTTATATACCTAAAGTATATTTTCATATAATTGTTCTGTTTCACAAATGCCTCTGAGATGAAGATGATACAACTGAGATTATTCATAATTTTATCTTTAGTTTATGAGCAATTTATTTGAGCAAGATCAACTCATAAAGCACAGCTGTCACTTTGCCTTAGGCTAAACTTTTTAACTAGAATTTTGGTAAATTTAGTCAACAATGCTCCAAGTATTTGTTGACTAAATTTACCAACTGACTTTTATGTCAAGGAAGAAAAAAAGCCTACCACATTCACTGTTGCCAGCAGTGAAATTCTCAAAAATTTTCTATTCCATACTACTAGATTAGATTCATTCATAAAAAAAAAACAACTCTGCATGTGTATCATTAACAAACTGTTCTTGGGACACATTTATCAACTGTAAGTGTTCCTTTTTTATCAAACAAGCAGCTGTGCTTGTAGTTCAAAAATGTCACATAAGTGAAGGTACTCTTACAATTTGAGGCTAATCTGACTTTTTTCATCAACAATTCAGTTGTGAATGAAATTTGGGGAATTTGGAAAAGATGCATTCAGAAATTAGTCAAGACAAGAAGTGGTTCTGAACCAACTATGTTTAAATCCTGTACTTTGCCAAATATGTATTATGCTTTTATAGCTTGAGATTTTTTTTCTTAGCAGTTACAAAATCCAGAAGTTAGATTTCAGCAACAACTGGAGCAGCTGAGTGCAATGGGCTTTTTGAACCATGAAGCAAACTTACAAGCTCTGATAGCAACAGGAGGAGATATCAGTGCAGCTATTGAAAGGCTGCTTGGTGCTCAGCTTTCATAGTACTGTTTCTTTAACTTGAAAAAATGTAATTTATTTTTGATAACAACTCTTAAATCTTTAAAACATTTGTTTTATTTCATTCTGACTCTTGTGTTTGCCTTGTTATAACTAAGTCATGCATTTTAAGGTCAAGTGCAGTAGTTTTCTTCAAATAGGGAATTGATGCATTTTCACTCAGTTGTGTACATCACTTTTGTTCTTCATTATTTCTTAATTTTTTGGAACAATATCAGCTTTCACAGTTGATTGAGTAGGTTTTGTCTGACTTGCAACTGTCCAATTTATTTACTACTAAACCATTAGCCTTCAGTAGTAATTTATGTAGGATACAAATTCAAAAGGAAACAATTGAAAGCTATAACATGTCGGTACCAGTGCTGCTTATGATGATTTTGGCATGTATTTTTTCTGCTAGAAAAATACTGTAAAATTTATACCACTTTGAGTAATCTACCATTTTTGCTTTTATTTGTATGAAGTATAAACACGACATATACAATGGAGACATCTCATTTCTATAAATTTATACATTGCAATAGAATGAAATTATAAGTAACCAAAAAAGACCAGGGAAAAAAAAAGTAGTAAGACATGGGGTTTAGTGTAGAATCTTCCAGCATATTAGGTAAACATCTCAGAAAAAATGCTTAGGCAAGTTCATTTAAAATATATTAGAATTGCTGTTCTAGTTATATCTTCACATCTAGCCATAAAGAAACTTGCACTGTAACATTGTCTCATTGCAACATTGTTACAGATTACCTGTAAATTACCTTTGTGCAAATTAAAGGAGCACTACCTTGTGCTCTGAAAATGTTTCTAAGGCATTTTGGCTTGTTCCATTGAGATTCTAACAAGCATTATGATTTTTAATTGGAAACATTACTTTCAGCCATTGTCATGTGATATTCTAATTATTTTAACCACCATGTAAAAAAATACTGTATATCTCTTGAGTTTTTATTGGTAGTTACCTCTCGTGCACAGGTAATAAACTAATTTAAAAGTATTTAAGCATCTTGTTTCAGTGTGTTTGCAATTGGTGATTATCCAGCATTCAAGATGACCCAAGATGATTCAAGTGTCAGCTCTGGGACTATTTACAGACTTTGGGCTAAGATTAACAAACAATACTTGGAGTATAAAGTGGAGGACAGAGAGGAAGGCTCATATGATACTGAAGACTGTTTAGATAAAGTGAAAGTAGTGAAATAAAGCATTCTGCTGTGTGTTACAGAATAGCACTTGCTTTTTATTGGTCTTTGGTGTCAGTGTAATTGTGAACATTCTGATTTAATTCTTGTATTTCATTAGACACTTCATCTGAACAATCTTTTGGTACATATATAAAGCCAGTTTGTTCTAAAAAAACATTGCTTGCAAATGGTTTAAACTTACTGGCCTTGACTCAAAATTGTTAATAAGTTAAATGAAACAAATTTATAATGGGATATAAAGGAGGGCATTGAGCACACTTTCTTTTACATACAATGAAATTAATAAAACTCTTGGCAAAACCAAGCATGCAGATTTTACAGGGAGTAACTGTGTTGTATTCTTCTCTCAGAAGTTTTTACTGTCCAGTAATCTTGGCTCTTACTTCAGCAATAAGTAAATAGATCAAATACTGCTGATGCACAGTGCTGCGTAAAGTTCAAGAAGATATATTGGTTGGCAGACCTCTCTGCCTCTAGATCAAAATCTCATAGATAAGCAACATAGAATATTAAACAAATAAAACAATTAAAATAGTATCTCATGGTGATTTGAGTTTTATATGATCAAAGCTTTTAAAAATACTTAAAGTTTGGGTAGGAAATTATTATTACTTTTGTTTCCTAGTCAATGATAGTAAACCTGCAAGGCACTAGACCTTCATAGTGCCTTCAGTTTGGGTAAGTATCTTTCACTGCGTTGAGTTTGAGGCTGTTAGGGAAGTGATAGCAAGTAGTTTCTGTAGAATAATCACTACTTTTTAACAATTACTTTTAGGATCTTCAAAGTAACTAATTCAACTTGACCTTATAGTATGCCCTATAGGAAGTTTGCTTTAAAAAAGTGAGATATCTAGTCATTCAGAAGGTATATCCTTCTAAGAATACAATCCATAACTTCCAAAAAGGCCACTGTCAAATGGAAAGGGAAAAGCTGAAGCAGGGAGGGGAGAGACTTTTGCCAAACTTTGCTAAGGTACTGAATCTTAACTACATTGAACATTCTTTTAGACAAGATCCAGTTCATCTATGTAAGTAAAACAGAGATGCAATATTTTAAGTCAAATTCAATTAGAATCTAAGAAAAAGTAGAATTTGACCTAAACTGTACAATGAACCATTGAGCTAAGTTTACTACTTGAGATACAATTAATAATTAATTTAACTATGTAACTACTGTCAACTAGTAATAACAATTAGTAACTGAGTAGTGGTAAAACACTGAGACATATTTAGTGTAGGAGGACTTTTGGTTTTGTAGGAGAAGACCTTAATTGTTAAAAGTGGCAGTAGATGAAACAAGGTTTGTAATAGGGGTTAAAATGTATTGTGTTCAATAATAAAAGATACATCACACTTGGTTTAATGGCATAATAGAATGTTTGTTTGCACACTCTCTCGCCACTGTCTCTCTAGTTTTTTAGGCACTCACTTTTGAAGATGTCCAATTTCTTGTTGGTTATAAGGGTTTGAAACGTAATATTACTGCTTGGTAAATATGTCATGCAGCTGCTTTCCTATCACTGTAGTTTCCTGAATTATTTAGTTATATTGTGTCTAAAAAAAAGTAAGCATAAATTTGCATTTAGTAGTGGGTATATTAAAAAAGTTCTTTGCTTGTAAAATTGTATACTGGGAAAATAGGAAGACTTCATTAAAAGCAAAGGTACCACAAGAGGTTGCCTTTGCTTTAATTTTCATAGTGACTAAATTTGCATGGCAAAGTTAAAAATAATAATCTATGCTAACTGTATATGGCGATGATTCTGTTCAGGTCTGACTTGTAGAATCTTACATAAACTATCTACAGAGTTTTCATGAAGTTAAGCTAAAGAGGCATCTCTTGTTTAACAAGGACTTAAAAAACCCTTTTGGCAATTCAAAAGAGGATTTTAACCTTAAATTTTGTGAGTTATGTAACTGACTATATTTAGAAGTTTCTGATCACAAAAAAGTTGAAATATGTATTTGAAGTTGCTTGATCTTAGGTTTTAAAGCAGCTGTATGAAAACCTATCCAGAAGTGTATATTGGACTGGGTATAGGCTGAGATGGAAGTGTGAAGTAAGATAACACACAGGTACACCCAAAATGCCAGGCAGTGGAAGGATTGCAGGAAAATATTTCCGAAGTCGAGAACACTAGACTTAGAAGCAAATTCCTAATGGCACTTCAAACACACCAGGCCTGAGAAAAGACACTTGCTGATGTCAAAGTCCCTCTCAATGTAGCTGGATCGGCAGTTATGTGGAAGCAGCACATGCCATCAGGCTCAAACAGCGCGCGTAGCAGTGAAACAGAAGGCAGCATAGCAGCAATTGGACTGGGTAAGTTCTCAGGTGCAAACACACTGCAGGTGCTCTATATCTACTGCATGGAGAACATTAATAAGATCTCCTCTTGGTCTTCTCCGGGCTAAACAGGTCCAGTTCCATCAGCCTTTCCTTGTAAGTGAGATGCTCCAGTCCCCTAATCATCTTTGTAGTCCTCCACTGGACTTGCTCCAAGATCTCCATGTCCCTCTTGTACTTAGGAGCCCAGAACTGAACACAGTACTCCAGATGTGGCCTCACCAGGGCTGAGTAGAGGGGCAGGATCACACAATTTCAGTGTGCACAAATGAAAAGTCAGGCAGCCCTGTTGATGCCTTAGAATTTTTAAGATTTGTAGCAAATATGGATTTTTAGTATGGTTGCAAAGTTTCTCACACTTTAGAATAGCAGTTGACAGTTCCCAAACCCTGTTCTCACGCTTCATATTGAATTTTCTAAATTCTTTAGGTTTGTTTAATGTTCTTCTCAAGGAAAAAGACTCTAGCAAACACATCTTGTTTAGGACATATGCACCTGGACCGGGAAAATAAGATATCATTGTAGCCAAAGCAACCTTGAAGGCCCAGAAACCTTGGAGAAGCTCCAAAGACAATGAGGAGGAGGAGGAAAAAAGGGATCTTGAGACCTCCAACTCAATTCCGGGGAGGCCTGCCAGGGGGGCAGATCTGGGTAGGATCTGAGGGCAGATAGTTCTCGGATTGGATGGATTAGTACTATTGATGCCAAGATTTTGCCCCCAAAAAGGCACGAACAAAAGAAACTGC